>NW_015339040.1:0-213 GCF_001447785.1 Gekko japonicus
AACCCACACAGGAGGGGAGGGGTCCTTCTGAATCCCCCTCCACGCAACAACAGGCCCTGGAAACACCGAGCTCCAAGAAGACAGAGAGATATTCAAGCTGCCTTCCCAGGGGGTGCATTCAGAAAAGGAGGTTGCCAGCACAGCTCCTTTCTCAAACAAATCCATCAGCGGCAGAGCCAGGGGCCAGCCAGAAGGGTTTGTATTTAGCAAAAA
>NW_015339041.1:0-213 GCF_001447785.1 Gekko japonicus
TTGAGGATAGGAGCTCTAATTAATAACAAATTTGAGAAGAAAGTTGTGGTTGCGTGGCCTGTGATTATCATAGAGACATTTGAGATACAGGCCAATGTGGTTCTTAAATGTGACATATGGGTTACAAATTTTAGGCTAACATTTTTAATTGTCCAAATAACAACTTTTCCATCTGTCTTAAAAACCAGAATTATACCTGCAAGTAAAAAAGGT
>NW_015339042.1:0-213 GCF_001447785.1 Gekko japonicus
TGATCCATAGCAGCTGCAGGGTCATGAAATGGCAAACCCCTTCATGAGATGGTTCGTGCACATGCATTTCTATGCATATGCACGAGAGATCCCAGGGAAGGAGTCAAACGGTGAAGAACGCTAGCCTTTAAGAGACTAACAAAACTGGTGGGGAGGCATCTCCAAAAGGCGAAAACAGGAAACAGAAAGGGAGACTGACTTACTGGGTAGATG
>NW_015339043.1:0-213 GCF_001447785.1 Gekko japonicus
CTTGATTTTCATCCCACTTAACACTAGTCTAGGTGGTTGAAAGTGGCTTTGAATTTTTACAAATGAATATCTTGTGGGCAAAGAGAAAATTAAGTTGATTGCACAAAAGCTAGGGAACTGTCCCATATACAATTTTGTTATATGTGATCCTAACTATACTTGGGCATTCTGCCGTTTATGTATAACATTTGGGAATGTATAATGATGCAGCTT
>NW_015339044.1:0-213 GCF_001447785.1 Gekko japonicus
ATGGCTCCCAGCCCGGGAGGATTTGGAACCGCCCCATTATCAGGTCGCCGACATACCTATGGAGAGGCCGTGGTGCCAGAGAGCCCTCGGTCTGCAGGATTAACCCCATGGCGGAGTGTATTGGCACCGCACAGTTATCAGGCTGCCCGCGGGCAGGCTGGAAGGACACGGTAGGCTCCAGGTGGGGAGTTCATGCCATCACCAACACCCACC
>NW_015339045.1:0-213 GCF_001447785.1 Gekko japonicus
GAGGGAACAGCGGTGAAACCCAGTCAAAAGGACCGAGTGACCACAGCCTCTGTCTCAGGCTAACCTGCCTCACAGGGTTCTTGTGACGATAACATGGAGGAGGAAGGAATTATGCATACCGCCCCAAGCTCCTTGGAGGAAGATGAGGGTATAAATGGGATAGATATTTGTGTCATGACTGTTTTAATGCCCTGACCTGGATATCCCAGGCTA
>NW_015339046.1:0-213 GCF_001447785.1 Gekko japonicus
CTGATGTTTATTCTATGTGGCTCTGACATGAAGCAAGTTTGGCCACCCCTGGGCTAGGAGGTCGTCATAAGTTCGCGATAACTTGATGGCAAAAACAGCAGCAAAGGTTGTGACTTGACAGTGCTTAATTGTCATTGTAGCCGTTGGTTAGCGTTTTGGGCTAGGGGGGTCTGAGAAACTAGTCCGAATCCCCGCTCTGCCGTGGAAACTTGC
>NW_015339047.1:0-213 GCF_001447785.1 Gekko japonicus
TGGTCAGAGAGCATGGATAGGTTAGATAGACTTCTCCTGCCCGTTCGGCTGGCCGGGTAGGCAGGAGAAAGGTGGGGGGGGGCTTGGAAGGCTTCTCCCATCAGTCCAGCTCACCGGGCAGGTGGGAGAAGTGGTGTAGGGGGGACTTGGAGGGCTTGAAGGCGGCACAGGGGGGGCTTGGCCTCCCAGTCACCTCAGAAACCAGCTGGGGGG
>NW_015339048.1:0-213 GCF_001447785.1 Gekko japonicus
ACCCCTCCCCCCTTGGTCCAGGTTACCCTAGCAGACATAGTCCTTTAGGTACGTGGGCCTCCTTCGCTCCCTTATGGCACAACGGATTTCCGAAGCTGGGGCTGGGCTCCCCGGCACCGTTCTCGTCAGCTCCAGGGACAGGATCTCTGCCGCTGGGGCCATTGCCTGGGCTGGTGTGCTGCTAGGCTCCGGGTTGCCTGTGGGCTCTGAGTT
>NW_015339049.1:0-213 GCF_001447785.1 Gekko japonicus
AAAAACAGCTAAAACCAGAAAAACAATTAAAAGATGGTGATTAATAATTCAACCCCCTTATAAGCCATACTGATGGTATTGGGGTCATACTCAAATAATCCTAGGACTCTGCATGGGCAGTTGGTCAAGACAGCGTCTATGCAGGGCAACCTCTATACAGGTTAGCCTCTATACAAGGAGGCCAATTAGTTGGGTGTCCACCGCCTCAACTAA
>NW_015339050.1:0-213 GCF_001447785.1 Gekko japonicus
CTGTCTAGGTTTGCCAAACTACAATTCCTAGAATACACTGAAAAGAATCCATGACGGTAAAACTGCGATATGAGATCAGTATGGTTATAGAGTAGATGTGTTCAGCCCTCTCTTTCAAACCCCTGGTGCTCAGTCCAACAAACATGAAGTTGAGATTGTTCTCCTTTGCTTCTGTGCATACTAGACCTGAATAGGGTTGCCAGCCTCCAGGTG
>NW_015339051.1:0-213 GCF_001447785.1 Gekko japonicus
GCAGGACTGTTCTGCCACACACTCAATGAGGGTTACTCAAGAAAAGGCTGCACCCAAAGGCTGATCTTTCCTGTCTTTTTGTTGTCATTTCCAAGGAATACTAGGTACAGCCACCCCACGTCTGTGTTATTTGCAACGTACTGAAAAACCACCACACCTCCATGGTTAACGCCAGTAGCCAGAGTTATTTCATTTGCCATTCTTGATTTTCAG
>NW_015339052.1:0-213 GCF_001447785.1 Gekko japonicus
AGGTAGAAAGTGTAGCTGCCGTAGCACAAGATGGATACGTCTATCCCAGGCTACACCAGCCAACAAAATGGCAGCTGCGTTTCGAACTACTTGAAGCTCCTGGAGCAGCTTCAAGGGCAGCCCTATGTAGAGCAACGAATTGCAATGAATTCTTTATAGGAATTCATCTTTGGCCAGAAAATTAGCTTAACTACGGTCCCTGCCACACGGCAG
>NW_015339053.1:0-213 GCF_001447785.1 Gekko japonicus
CGGCAATAGTGCTCCTCTCGTGTAAAAGCCAGCATGGAACCCTAGTTACCACGCTGGTCTAGGACTGGGGAGATTTGGGTTCAAATCTCCACTAAGCCCTTAAAACTCACTGGGTGACCCAGGGCCAGTCACGCGAGCTCCACTTCTCTGCCCTTCTGTGAGAACAAAACAGTGGTGGTGTCGGCTAGGTGTGCCACTGAAATATCGGAGGAC
>NW_015339054.1:0-213 GCF_001447785.1 Gekko japonicus
CAATGCCCAGGGTTCTTTGGAAAGAAGATATGATTATGAAACCAGTTTCAGTCAGTCGAGTGAACACTATACTATTTGTGAAATTAGCATCTGGATACAGCTGCTTGAAACTGGATAAGGAAGAATGTGTCAGCCAGCAGGTGGCAATCTGGGTCTTCAGCAGTGTCTTAACTGAGAAACAGGCAGTTGTGGTGTACTGAATGGATTCCGTTT
>NW_015339055.1:0-213 GCF_001447785.1 Gekko japonicus
GTTTACCTGATTCAGCCAGACATTGGTGGTCATGATCTGCTCACGCTCATTCTGGAGAAAGAGAAAGATACAGATTCTTTGTAGTAACAAATCTCTTTATTTGGATTCGACGGCGCTTGCAAGCACTACCCAGCATTACAAATACGGTCTGATAGATGCCTTGAAAGAAAATGTAACAATGTGCCGCTGTGGCTCAGTAGTAGAGCATCTGCT
>NW_015339056.1:0-213 GCF_001447785.1 Gekko japonicus
GCGCTAGAGGACGACCCATCTCCGTTTTCCTCCCAGGACCGTGTGCCCAACCCGAGCAGCTGAAACAAACAAGGACTTGACACCACAGTACACAAGGAGAGGGGCTTTCATCTTCCCCTTCCACAGCATCATTTCTCTGATCTGCTGTTTTACCCCTTAAGGAAGCTTACAGGTACTCATAGCAATGCATACGTTTTCCCAGCAGGGCAAACA
>NW_015339057.1:0-213 GCF_001447785.1 Gekko japonicus
AGAGCAATACAAATATTTTGCTTTAAATAGGATTTTGTATGCCTCCTTGAGCTGTGGGAAAGATGTGTTATAAAACTTTCATTCAAATAAAAAAGCAAATAAAAATTTGAATGCTCGATTTCCAGTTTATGTACCAAAGCCACACTGATATCTCTGTCTCAAGATCTTGACACCATTTCATTTTCATTTCAGTCTTTCTCCTTCCCACTCATC
>NW_015339058.1:0-213 GCF_001447785.1 Gekko japonicus
CCTGCTCTCAACCACTACACCACACTGCCTCCTATCTTTCCTTCTCTCATCCCTGAGCTGCTGTCTGTCTCACATGCATAAGGAGGGGACCTTTCTTCCAGGAAGGCTTAACAATTAAACACCCCTGTTTTCTTTAAAAAAACAAAGAAGCAAAGGGAAGCTTCTAATGTCACCTGGGATTGCCACTTTTCATAACAGCTTAATATGCTGCAA
>NW_015339059.1:0-213 GCF_001447785.1 Gekko japonicus
AAAAACTGGTGTGCAGAGTGATCCTAACCTGGTGGGGCAAGTTGTGGATATTCCTCCTGATAATTTAGACATTTTAACAGGAACATTTATGCAAACTGTTATGGAGGAAGGACAGACTGATCACTCTGGAATATCTATGCCTGATCAATCACCATATAACCACCCACCAGTCTGTAAAAAAAGAAAACTGAACATGTCTCCTGAAAAGAAAGA
>NW_015339060.1:0-213 GCF_001447785.1 Gekko japonicus
CGTACATTCCACAAGCAATAGCATGTTGTGTGTAGTGGTTACGACAGATTGGGGGGGATTGCCGTATAATACTGATATGGACAAGATAGAACTACTACAAGCTGTGCATTTGTCAAATTTGTATTGATACAATTACCACATAACTGATCATATATTCATAAGCATTTTACAAATAACAGAAGCCGAATTCAAACTACAGAAGATGAAAATGGA
>NW_015339061.1:0-213 GCF_001447785.1 Gekko japonicus
CAAGAAGATTCCCACAAACCTTTGCAACTTGCATGCATGTGACTTAGATGAGATTACACATAAACCTGGCAACACTCTCTCATGGGTTGAGTGTTCTGCTCAATATATAACTTGCATGATCTGCCCAAGCGATGAGGGCAAAGCTCATTGGAATGGTGTCCATCACACCACTCCAAGAAATATCTCAAGTAGGGATGGGCATGAACTGGGAAA
>NW_015339062.1:0-213 GCF_001447785.1 Gekko japonicus
AGTCTGTTCCTTCTCAATTTTGATAGGAAGGAACAAAAGAATCTATTTATGCATCTGCTGTACACACACACACACACACCCATGGCTGCTTTGGCCTGTAAACCAGTTAGGCTTAGCTTATAGTGGCTGTGTGAACAGCCCCATATTGCAAGGCCCACTTATGTGCAGATAGCCTCTCCCTGCATGGCAGTTCAGATTTAGCCATTTGCCAAG
>NW_015339063.1:0-213 GCF_001447785.1 Gekko japonicus
CGTATCTACTCGGAGAGACAGAGAAGGGGCATTGGTTAAGACACCAACTTCAGAGAGTTAAAATATCTCACCGAGTCCCATTTAAATATACAAGGATCGGTAGTGCTTTCAGATTTCGGCATTTGTATGTAGCCGAACATTCGACATCCTTTCTCAAAAACAGTTCTGCCGCCATCTGAGATAGTTCAACCTACACCACTTTGCACACTCACG
>NW_015339064.1:0-213 GCF_001447785.1 Gekko japonicus
GCCGGGGATTGAACCTGGGACCAAGCAGATTTTGTACCATCTAAATCCTGGATGCAGGAGAAGAAACAAGGGGGAAGTAGCACTGCCTCCCTGCCCTGCTCACGGGCCTTCCTAGCGGTAACCAGCTGGTGGCTGTTAGATGAGAATGCGAGACACACATGGACACCTGGAGCTAATTTATACTGAAATCAGACCGTCCTTCCATCAAGGTCA
>NW_015339065.1:0-213 GCF_001447785.1 Gekko japonicus
TGTTGTTTCAGACCAACACGGCTACCCATTTCAATCTACTTCAAAGGGAATCAAGTTTCATTCAGGAACCCCTAGCACACGGATGCCCACAGAGGGCAGCCTTCCATTTCACATCTAGCTCCTTCTGAAGTATATTTTGAACTAATCAAATATTATAGTGCATCCCCCCTCCCCAGATTTTTTTAATGAACAGAATAATGATGTGGGGGGGGG
>NW_015339066.1:0-213 GCF_001447785.1 Gekko japonicus
CCATGTGTCATGTTGAAGACCACAGCCTCTTGGTGGAAGAGGGAAGCTCCGAATGCTCGGATCTAGTCCCAGTTTTGCATGTTGCGTGGTCTTCCCTTCACACTGGGCCTGTCCTGTGTGCAGGCCCAGTGTGAAAGGCATATGGGTTGATGTGCATACCACAGAGACGGTCCAGAGTTTTGATATGTGGCTTCAGGGGACTGTCTTGAATTC
>NW_015339067.1:0-213 GCF_001447785.1 Gekko japonicus
TAGGCCTTTGCATAAAGAAGGTCCTGGAGTCAATCCCTGGCCCCTCTCAGGAGCAAAGGGTAGCTAGCGCTGGGATTCTCTGCAAAGGGAAGATTGGCTGCCCCGTCTGTCCTGACTGAGATGGATCAGTGCTCCGGCTTGGGGAGGAAATGGCTTCGGCTTATTTTCATCTGATAACCCCCAGCTACAATTTTCCTGCAGGTGCTGAGGTGG
>NW_015339068.1:0-213 GCF_001447785.1 Gekko japonicus
GTTAGTTAGTTAGTTCTAGAGTTTTACTTGTGGCAAAACTCAATAAATTTTACATAGGACACCGACACACAACCTTTACATCAATCCTGTAATATTATGCACACCTAAATGGTTACAACAAAATCATTGCTGCAAAGGCTTCAACACTAAGTCTATGGGGAAAAGCAGCTCTAAAACAGCAAAATTATTCAAAAGAGGGTTCCCAGTCTTTTT
>NW_015339069.1:0-213 GCF_001447785.1 Gekko japonicus
GTATACCTTCTTTATAGCATTATTCATGCCAAGCTGTTCGTAATATCTACATTTACGTTTTTTGTTAAGTCATCACAATTCCCATGCAGAGCAGAGAAAGAAAGGGAGAAACCAGGGAGAGGGGAGGTGCAGTGACATTGGCCTGGGGACTCTGAAGTGGGAGGTGTTTTTCAGGGTTTGAAAAAACAAATCGATTTTAAACTATATCTATGC
>NW_015339070.1:0-213 GCF_001447785.1 Gekko japonicus
CCCCTAGCCATCTGTTTGGTTTTTGAATCTGTTGCATTTTAAGCACCAGGTAAGAGTCACTCTTCTTACCCAGAATCTTTCTGGGAGTTTGTCATCCTGTTACCAGCTTCTAGCTCCAAGTTTTATATTGGCTTGGTACCTCTGTGCTGTGTACCTCTGTGCTCTCCCTCAGGTTTTATACCGATTCTGCTTTATGTTGGTTTTATGCTGCAA
>NW_015339071.1:0-213 GCF_001447785.1 Gekko japonicus
ACTTGGGGGTTTATATTGCATTCAAAATGGCAAGGATTTAAAAGTCAGGACATACTAAAAGAGGATTAATATAGGCAAAGAGAAACATTATTTAAGTCTGCCGAAAATTAGCAAAGAGGCATTGTAACTTTACTGCCGAATTTTACTAACCTGGAAGACGACTCTGGATTTCTCAAGTAGGTATGTTCTCATATTTGCCCCAATGATCTGGTA
>NW_015339072.1:0-213 GCF_001447785.1 Gekko japonicus
TTCTTCTTGACTCAGGCGCATAATTGCTTTCCAGCTTTCTTGGGCATTTCCATTTAAGGACCATCCATGGGGAGGGGATTTGAAGGCTGGTGCATCTCAGTATAAAAATGATCCGCTGGATCACACCCTCCTTCCTGGCTTCCCTTTAGCACAAAACTGCCCTCCCCGGTTCCCCTTAAGCACAGTGAAGCATTAGCAGAACCAGTTTGGTGT
>NW_015339073.1:0-213 GCF_001447785.1 Gekko japonicus
CTGGCACCAAGGTACCACTTGGTTTAAGCTTCCCTGAAGTATTGCTACATTATCTGGAAACAGATGTATAAGGCACAGTATAATGAGAGACAAGAACCAAATATCCAGTCATGCAGAGTCCAGATTCTCTTTTGTGACAGCTTTATATTAGTGTAACTCCAGGTACCTGACACACTCTCTCTCTTTCTCTTATATTGTATTAGTATTCACAGA
>NW_015339074.1:0-213 GCF_001447785.1 Gekko japonicus
CTCTCTGTCTGTCTTAGTCTCCTCTCCCTCATTCTCCCTCCCCCAGTGCCTGCAAGTCTTTTTCTCACTGCCTGTCCCACAACTCCCACTGTCACTCTTACGCTCTTTTTCTTTCTGCATCCCCAGTGCCTCCTGAGACACACACAGAGTCACACACTGTTATTCATGTCTCTCTTTCTTTCTCTGTAGCCATTAATTTCTCCTTCCCTCCCT
>NW_015339075.1:0-213 GCF_001447785.1 Gekko japonicus
TCCTCCTCCTTCCTCTTCTTCTTCTTCTCCTCTCGGTGCTTAGAATCTGGAAGTGTTCCTGGAAAACCTTGATTCGCTGTTGGAGATGGCTTCGACAAATTGGCTCCATTGGGCTGTAGTTTTCAGAATGATGATTGGCAGTGGTGGGAAGCACTGTCAAAGTCTCTCAGCCGACCGGAGGCACCCCCATGGGATTTTCAAGGCAAGAGACGT
>NW_015339076.1:0-213 GCF_001447785.1 Gekko japonicus
TACCATGCCACCTTCCCACCCACGCCCTATTTCTCTGAGCCGTTAAAGGCAAAAATGGGAACATTGCATGGACAGCACTCATGCACGTATGAACGAGAAGCATGCTATCTGATGTGCAGGGAGCAAATGGGTGTGAGCTGGAGGCCCATGGCCAGTCACACTACATGCAAAGCATATCTGTTGGGGCATAGTATGAACCAGCCCTATACCCCA
>NW_015339077.1:0-213 GCF_001447785.1 Gekko japonicus
CCACTTGAGCCACCGCAGCTCCCTAAGGTGCTATACCGCTGTTCTATTTCAGAGCAAGCTGTCCGCCCTCTGAAATGACCTTCTGACATGCAGCAGCCCCCCCAGCGTCTGCTGAGAACCTTCCAATTCCGATCTGGAATGAGCCGGGCCATGGGAAAGTGGTAACCTCTCAACTTCAAACCCGTTTGCTCCCCTGGCCAGTTCACGTTGAGG
>NW_015339078.1:0-213 GCF_001447785.1 Gekko japonicus
GCTTTTTCTACAAAAAGAACCCTGTTTATACCCCATGTCAGCTCCCAGGCCGTGGTCTTCTACGAAGACCTGTATAAAGCCCTTAGCCTCAGACAGAGGGAGTGGGAGTTATTTAGTTTATCGAACTATTTATTCCCTGCCTGTCCTCTTGGCTCAAGCTGGCAAAGCAGCACCCTGTTCCTCCTCTCCCTTGTCTCTACTGCCCCCTAAACT
>NW_015339079.1:0-213 GCF_001447785.1 Gekko japonicus
GCCTGCCTGCCTGCCTGCCCCACGCCGCTTCGCCTTGGCCGCCCGCCTCGGGAAGGGACTCGCCGCCTTCGCCTCCGTCTCCGCCGCTGAGGAGCCCTCGCCGCTCGCCCGCCCTCGACTACCGCTCGGGAGCCCGTCTGGCCGCCGGAGCGGCTGCCTCCCGGACCTTGCGCCGCCCCAGCCGCAGTCAGTCGCCGCGATGGACGACCGACG
>NW_015339080.1:0-213 GCF_001447785.1 Gekko japonicus
GAGGAGAGAAGATGAAAAGGAGAAGGAGGGTGGGGAACTTTCAAGTCGCCCGAAGGTTAGAACGGGAAGGGTGGAGGCCTCTTTTTGTAGCAGGTGATGTGTCATGGCTGCTGGTGTAGGAAAAACAAGCAAGAGGACAAGTAGTCAGAAGACACATGCACATACCCTTCTTCAGAGAGGGCAAGTGCATTCAGTAGCAGCGCCCCATCCCTG
>NW_015339081.1:0-213 GCF_001447785.1 Gekko japonicus
GTCATGGAGTTATTGCAAGGTGTCCACAAATCCATACACGCACTAAGCACTGTCATGTTGAACTTTCTGTCAGCATACATTTTCTCAATCAATGGATACTAATAATACAGCTATTATCTTGTAGATGGTCCACAAATTTTTTTTTTGTTAAAATCAAATCATTGTACTTGAAAAGACTGGGAACCATTCTTTTAGAAGGAGGCTTTGTTTTGC
>NW_015339082.1:0-213 GCF_001447785.1 Gekko japonicus
TTTTCTGCTCAAGCGCCAATATATCTCAGACCATATCTGTTCATAAGGCGCATTCACGCATGTATGTTCCTCGCTTGATGGCTCAAAATGACTCTCGGCTGATTGTATGAATTGTAAAAGTATTTTCAGGTGCGTAGCCATGTTGGTCTGAAGCAGTTGGCCTGTCGTGAGTAACCTGCAATATCTCACAGCACAAGTGAGAGACTTGACCCT
>NW_015339083.1:0-213 GCF_001447785.1 Gekko japonicus
TCCTCCTCCTTGAAAGCCCTTTGGAGTAGGACCTTCAGGCTCTGCCTTTGTTGGCCCCTCTTCTTTCTTCCAACCATGAAATAGATCGTTGGTTTGACACAGCTGTTCAGGCTGGCGCACAGCATGACACATGCGACTAGATATTCATATTTTAACTGCATGCAACAGTTCACGGTGGCAATAACATTCAGGGGGAAAGCAAAGATTAGGAAG
>NW_015339084.1:0-213 GCF_001447785.1 Gekko japonicus
GTGAGACAATGTCCAGGCAGCAAAAGGGTAAAATAAAATGTTTTATTCAAATAAGGTACAACATGCAGCCAAAAGCTTAGCTCAGATGTCCACTGAGCTCTAGTTGTGTTCCAACTTCTATAATCTTGGTTCTCCTCCCAGTTTTAAATCATCTGTGACATCATTTACAAATAAGTATTTTGATTTTCTTTGTTTCTACCATCCATTAATCTT
>NW_015339085.1:0-213 GCF_001447785.1 Gekko japonicus
GCAGTGGAAACCACTATTCCTAGCCATCAACGTCCTCCTGGGTGTGTTGCCAGCCCCAGGTTTTGTTGTCCTGTGCCCCACCTCCCAGAGCCTCTTAAGGGGACTCTCGTTTTGGTCATACGGGGATCCCACCTGCACTGTGTTTCCTTGCGAGTGCCTAAACGCCACAGGAAGCAGGCAGCTTAGCTTGCCTGGCTCCACTGCCAAACCAAA
>NW_015339086.1:0-213 GCF_001447785.1 Gekko japonicus
GGCATTTCTGCTTATGTCTGTACATGTTTGTCAACAGCTTTAAAGTTGTCCTTCAGTCTTGCTTTTAGAAGCTTTCATGGACTGCGGGCTACTAGTCAGACGGCTCAGGAATCCTTAGCTCAAGCCAGTCCCTGCTGTTTTCCTTTAAAATCTAAGTATCTTTATTGTAAATGTTTTCCCCTCGCTTATTATCAGTTGCCATGTTGTCTGAAG
>NW_015339087.1:0-213 GCF_001447785.1 Gekko japonicus
GGGGACTCCCGAGAAAAATGGTTTGGGGGAGTGTTGAAGTATAACCAATGAAGGTAGCAGCAGTATTTGAATTTGGCTGCTAATAAAGAGAGGCTCTAAGGCTGAAACTTTTGCTTCTGGGGAAAACGGATGGCACTTTGTAGACCAGCACTGTTTGTTCGGAAGTACATATGATCCCTCCTGTTCAACTGGTATATTTGTTAAGAAAGAAAA
>NW_015339088.1:0-213 GCF_001447785.1 Gekko japonicus
TATTGGACTTTTAAGGACAGGATTTCTACTGATGGATGATTTCAGAAACTATCAAACACTGGAAGGTGGGAAGGTGGTCATCTGTCTCTACTGCCGTTTTTGAGACAGCGAAACAAAAGCACTAATGTATGAATTATGGTCAAATGCATTTCACGTTCTTACAGCCAAAGGGTGTTCAATACAGGATACGGAGAAAGCAGCATTCCTGTGTTT
>NW_015339089.1:0-213 GCF_001447785.1 Gekko japonicus
TGCCAGAGCGGGAAGGTGAGGTTGGGCAGCAGCGCCTCGATGCGCGCCGGGTCGTCGCCGACGGCGCTGAGCAGCGGGTTGGGGCTCTTGCAGGAGCCGTCGCGGCGGGCGCAGACCTGGGCGTAGTCGTATCCGCCGCCTCGGAGCCCTCGCACGGCCGCGTCCAGCGCCAGCAGCTCGGCGAAGGCCTCCCGGGTGAGGAGCGTGTGGCTG
>NW_015339090.1:0-213 GCF_001447785.1 Gekko japonicus
TTCTAAACCATGTATCTATTATTTAGTTACTGTGTCTACATGATTGCAACCTCCTCCTCTTTCCCCTGATGTCATGACCCCTGTTTCATAAGGCTTCTTGGTCTCCCTCTCTCCCCAGTTGCTTCACCACACTTGCTGTCGAGTGGCATCGCTGGCACTCTCTTTCTCAGGGTAGAACTGTGTCTGTTAAGTGCCGTCAAGCCACTTCTGACT
>NW_015339091.1:0-213 GCF_001447785.1 Gekko japonicus
AGGGGCTCGCCGTAAGTCACCTGTGACTTGGCGGCACTTTCCGCCAAAAGCCCCATGCAAGCTAATGGGGTTACTTCCCTGATAAGCGTTCACAGGCTTTGCCCACGACCCTCTTTCCCCCTCAGCTTCCTCTCCCTTGCCGCGAATTCCACCACCGCTCTCGTGCGTCATGACGCAAACACAAAAACGCCACCGTTCTCCCCCCTCCCTCTT
>NW_015339092.1:0-213 GCF_001447785.1 Gekko japonicus
TAACTTGTGGAACTCCCTGCCACAAGATGGGGTGAAGAAGACCACCAGTGAAAATCACTCTGAGAGGGGGATTAGGCAAACTCATGGAGGCCAGGTCCATCAATGGCCGTGATTCTCCAGTGGATGTCTTCAAGCAGAGCCTGGAGGGCCACGTGGGGGGTGCTGCAGTTGTGTCGTCTCGCGCTGAGCAGAGGGTTGGACTAGATGACCTCT
>NW_015339093.1:0-213 GCF_001447785.1 Gekko japonicus
GCATACACTTCAGGCATTTTAAGTGCAATCTGCTGGCTGGCTAGCTAGAACCTGAGAACGTGGAAGAACAAATCGGCATGGGAGTCCAGCCACTTGCAGGTTGCCTAAAATGAGAGAGTGATTAAAGCATGGAATGCACTGCCAGAGTATGGAGTGATGGCCACGGGAATAAGCAGTTTTAAAAGGGATTAGATAGATTCGTGGAGGATAGGT
>NW_015339094.1:0-213 GCF_001447785.1 Gekko japonicus
GCGGAAGGCAAGCCCAGACTTTGGTGAGTCTCCTGCGGGAAAAAAAGGGATTCCAGCAACCAGTAAGAACGTATTTGTGTAACAAGGTATTCCTGGCTCTACACCTGTCAAGGTCCTTACCTGGATGGCCCAGGCTAGCCCGATCACATCAGAGAAGCTAAGCAACGTGAGCTCCAGTTAGCATTTGGATGAGAGACCGCCAAGGGAGTCCAG
>NW_015339095.1:0-213 GCF_001447785.1 Gekko japonicus
GCGACTGAACAACAACAACAACACACCCAATCAAATCTCCGATGGCCAGTTGGAAGACTCGCTGGGCAACAGCCCCACTTAGCTGTCCCCACTTTCTAAAGGCACTTGGCAGGCTCCAGGAAAGGTTCAATGCCGCAATTAAATCACGATTGGATATAAGCATAACTGGCTTCTGTGCTCCCGTGCTCTTCTCTCTCCTCCCACCTCTTCTTG
>NW_015339096.1:0-213 GCF_001447785.1 Gekko japonicus
GGCAGTGCTTTGGTTCAGATATAAATATGGTTACTTTGTGAAACTGAGATTCAGATCATAGGTTTTGGTTTGTCTTGGCAAATCCTGGTTTTATAACCTTCACTGTTTTCCTTGAAGAGACCCTGCAGATGCCACTTTCCGTATGCTTACAACTTAACTTGTGATAGTATAGTGATATGTATGCACAGTGGAACCAAAGGAAAGCTTGGCAAC
>NW_015339097.1:0-213 GCF_001447785.1 Gekko japonicus
AATTCCCTCAAATCTCCTGTTGTCTCTTAGTGCGCACGCCAAAGGTTCCAAAGCCAGTACGAACAGGATCGGGGATAGGGGACAGCCTTGTCTTGTACCTCTGAACAATGTAAACTCTTGCGAGTGATCCCCGTTAATTAAAAGTCTTGCCTTAGGCTCTTTATAAATTGCTTGAATCGTATTCTTGAACATAGGTCCGAAGTTCATTATCTC
>NW_015339098.1:0-213 GCF_001447785.1 Gekko japonicus
GCAAATCCTCCTGTGTGACCGGGGCCATTATTGTCTTTTGTTTCCAGTAACCTGCAACCAACATTCTTGCAGACACCACCAAATTTCTTAAGACATGACCGCATTTCTTATCTAATAAGCACTTCTCTTGGCCAAATAGAATTAACATTAGTGAGCATTCCACTCTATGGGATAGGATTTCACTTAATACTTTACATACTCTCTCCCAGAATT
>NW_015339099.1:0-213 GCF_001447785.1 Gekko japonicus
CTCCGTCACGCCTGAGAATCTGCCAGGGGAAAAGTTGGCATTGAAGACTCTGCCGCGTTCTTGCATGTGACACACTCAACGCGACTAAAAGACGCTTTGGGACGAGTAGGGGGTGGGGGAGGTCGCCCGGAGAATGCTGGCCACACGGCCTCGTTTACGGATCCCGGACTTCCGGCAGCCAAGCCACAGTCCAAAAGGTTTGCTGCTTTCAGA
>NW_015339100.1:0-213 GCF_001447785.1 Gekko japonicus
ACTCATCTTAGAGGGAACACTGGTCATTGTCAGTTTAGGGAAGGGAATGCCAACGAGGCTTGTGTAATGCGGTTGAGCCTTCCAGATTCCCTTGTGTCTTACATTCACATTACAACACATTAAAGAGCCCCATTAAGCATCATGTATGATTCATCCTTAGACTCAGGGGGTTGGGCTGTGGCTGAGTGGTAGGACATCTGCTTGACATGCAGA
>NW_015339101.1:0-213 GCF_001447785.1 Gekko japonicus
TACATCAGTGTAGTCACCTAAATAACTTGATTTTGTACAGCAGAGCCAATAGTGGCTCATTGAGGCAGTTTGCAGACACAAAAACGGCAGGGAGGAGAGGCCAAAGCTGCTTCTCTCTGCCTGCTTTGGTCACAAACAGAAAAAGAATCAATATGCATCTGGGAGGCACAAGACACCCATTGCACCTGTGACACAAAGGCCCAGTCTGCATCT
>NW_015339102.1:0-213 GCF_001447785.1 Gekko japonicus
CATTTGGTCCCCAGTCATTTTCTTCTGTATCTGTCCTTCAGCTGCTCTATAATCTCATCATCCTAATTTTTTTGGACCAGATATCTTTCTCATTCATTTCAAGCTTTGCTTGTGCTCCCTTTTCTTCTTCCTCTGCTTCTGTTTTGCCCTCTATCCTTTTGAACTCCACATCTATCATGCTGACATAAACTCACCTCTAATTTGAAAAGTTTG
>NW_015339103.1:0-213 GCF_001447785.1 Gekko japonicus
CACAGCCAGACCATGCCAAGCCTGTCATCCAACCGCAGCCTTACTGTGAGGAAACCGCATGTATTGTAAAAGGCAAATGCATTTCCCAATTGAAGCAGCACAACAGCAAATAGAAGACCTTTGTACAGCAGCAGCGTGGGGGGACAAAGCTAAAACACCTTGACGACACATTATGTTTTCCCCTGGGGCCTTCCTGGGTCTTTCTGAACTTCC
>NW_015339104.1:0-213 GCF_001447785.1 Gekko japonicus
TCTCATGTGCATGCACACTTTTTCAAATAAAAGTAACCTGGAATTCAGAATGCATTTTCATACTGGTGCACATCTAGGAGACAAGGTTACGCTGGGCAGCTGATCAAGCTGGAAAAAAATTGTGAACAATGTTGAGCATTCATAGAGAGTAACTGTAGCAGCCCTTTTGCTGTATATTGTCCAAAGAAAACGAAACACAAGAACTTTCTCTAG
>NW_015339105.1:0-214 GCF_001447785.1 Gekko japonicus
CCTCTTCCTCCACCTCTTCTTCTTCTTCCACTCCTCCTCCTCCTCCGCTGCCTCTGGAACTGTTCTTTCGGTCTGGAGATCTGCTGTAATGCCAAGAGGCAGGGTTGCCAGGTCTGGGAATTGAAATTCCCGGAGATTTGTAGCTGGAGCCCGGGTAAGGCGAGACCTCAGCAGGATATAATGTAGTACCTCCAAAGCAGCCATTTTCTCCAGG
>NW_015339106.1:0-213 GCF_001447785.1 Gekko japonicus
TTCACTGGATTAAAAAGGCAGAGACTTGTGGCTCACATACATCACATTTACCACTTCTTCAATTTCTGTTCATCATGTAAACCTCACATGGCTGGTCTTATTGAACATGATTTTATATCGACATCAGATGAAGAAGTACCCCCAGCATCTGCCCATCTACACTTTTACCTGTTCCTTTGTCACTGGCCCCCAGCAAGGCTCTTGGAAGCAAGT
>NW_015339107.1:0-213 GCF_001447785.1 Gekko japonicus
TTAACCACTACACCAAACTGGCTCGACTACTGCATCGACTACTGAACCAACATTGTGTTCCAGAAAGGACATTTTAAAAAAATATTATAGTCACTTCATAGACATTTTGATAGATACAAGCAAGACGTCATCTGCAAACAATATGCATCGACTACTGTTTTACATAATGCCCACAAGGAATGTACAGGAAGTGCAAATGAAACAAGTGATTTT
>NW_015339108.1:0-213 GCF_001447785.1 Gekko japonicus
AATGCCCCACTGTAGCTAAGGGCCTGACATAGTTTCTCCCCCGGGGGGGATTCTGGTATCCCAAAAGAGGAATGAACTGTAGATGAAATTCTTTCCACCCCCAAAGGCAATGATGTGGCTTTGCTCCATTTCTGCATTTGCAAATGTGCATCTCTGACATTCCCCCCCCCATCAATGCCACATTACCCTTAAGAACATAAGAGAAGCCATGTT
>NW_015339109.1:0-213 GCF_001447785.1 Gekko japonicus
AACCCTCACAATAGCTTTTTAAGGGAGGACATGACTATATTGTTTCTGTATTGTAAATGAAGGGAACGAGGCTGAAAAGGCTAAAGCTAGCTAGTGAGTTGATAGAACAGACAAAACATGAACCAAGAACTTAAAGTGGAATCCTAGTCTGAGTTAGCATCCTTCTAAGCCTATTAATGACAATAGGCTTAAAAGGGTGTAACTCTGTTTAGG
>NW_015339110.1:0-213 GCF_001447785.1 Gekko japonicus
ATTTTTAACGCTTTTAACATCAATCCAACCCATTAACCACTTTGTACCCACTCCCCCATGTCAATAAATAAATCTTGTACCACTGGCACCGTGTAAATATTAGGCTATGATTGCTACTCTTAGATTGTTTTAATGTATTCTATATGACTCGATTGTACACCGCCCTGAGCCTGCTCGCAGGGACGGTGGTATAGAAATGTAATGTAATAAATA
>NW_015339111.1:0-213 GCF_001447785.1 Gekko japonicus
CCGCCGCCGTGGTTCTCACACTCTTCTCCTGGGCTCGCCTTTCAGAGCAGGCACCTGCGAACGGTAAGGCACCTTTCATGTTTGCCGTTTCTCAAGTCTCGCATCGGTAATGCATGCCGCAGATGGGAAGCCGTTAGACGTCTCCGTAGCACACCTGCACATCTGGAGAATGTGTTTGTGGACGGGGCGCGCAGCTTTCTCGCAGCCTAGCCG
>NW_015339112.1:0-213 GCF_001447785.1 Gekko japonicus
ATTTGACTCATTTGAATGGTTAAATCATTGGTATACTGGTTAATGTGCAGGGCTGTGACTGCGGAGATCTGGGCTTGAATCCCCTTTCAGTCATGGAACGAACTCACTGGGTGACCTTGGAAGGCTTCCAATGTAGCCTACCTACCAGGGTTGTTGAGAAGATAAAAATAAGGGAGAATCAAGTAAGTTGACGTGAACTCTCTGAAAGAAGCC
>NW_015339113.1:0-213 GCF_001447785.1 Gekko japonicus
GGCTCCCCTCGTGGATTATCCGAAAACCAAGGACGAAAGATGACTCTCTCTGGCCGCTGCGACCTCGGATCGTTTCTCAGCAAGAGGGGAGGCCTGCCAGTTCCTCTGGCTGTGAAACGCTCTCTGTCACCAACTCCAGGTTTAGTCACTCGCCCTAGTTTAGATCGCAGGTGCGTATGTCCCAAAGACCAAGGTCCGTTCCTAGCGCATTTC
>NW_015339114.1:0-213 GCF_001447785.1 Gekko japonicus
CCTCCCCTGGCTGCTGCTGCAGGTGTTCAGATGCTTCAGCCCTGGTGCACCGTGGTGCCTACCGATGGGCACCCTGGCACCCGCTTGCTTGCTCCATTTACCCCCCCACCTTCATTCCTCTCCAACTCCTGTTCTTCTGCAGCCTCTGCCCCGTTCCCACGCCCTCCTCTGTCGCCGTTTACGCTCCTGCCTTCTCTCCCCCCCCCCCCCCCC
>NW_015339115.1:0-213 GCF_001447785.1 Gekko japonicus
AATGGTCATGGCTCTCTATACATTTTAAACAAGATGAGATGGATGGCAAATGTAATGTTCTGACCTACGTATACCCTAAACTTGAGAACGAGAGGTTGTACAGTGTGATGGGCACTCCATGTGAATGGCGAAGGGGCATCACACAGCTCTAGTGAGGTGATAGAAAGCCAAGGTTGGCTCTTTCTTTTGGGGAAGGAGGAAATGGATGCCATG
>NW_015339116.1:0-213 GCF_001447785.1 Gekko japonicus
CATTACAAGTTATGGCCTGTTTTACTATATTCACTGTTGACACATCCATATAATATTAATGTCAGAAGAAAACACAGACAGAGTTAACAGTTCTGTATAACCCATATGTAAGCCTGCTTTACTTTCGGGAAAAATATTTTGATGCTAAACATAAGAAATTCTCTAATGACAAGGATCCTTTTGCGTTATCTTCTTCATTTGACTGGGTTTACA
>NW_015339117.1:0-213 GCF_001447785.1 Gekko japonicus
GACCCACAGGTTGAGAACCACTGGTCTACAGCATCCAGGCACTTAAGAAGAAGAGCCTGCCTTTTCATTAAATGGTGCTGAGATGTTCTGCTTTCCTACCACAAATGGTACATTAGCAGCACCATCCTAAGCAGAGTTAAATTCTTTTGTTGATCCCAAGAGTGTAACTCTGCTTAAGACTGCAGTGTTGACCTCGAGAAATTCACTTAACAA
>NW_015339118.1:0-213 GCF_001447785.1 Gekko japonicus
TTATCAATAACCCTTAGCTTGTCTGAGCTGAATGGAGCCTGTATGATCAGGAGCAGTATGCACCTTGACACAAGATGCTGGAGAGGGACATATTTCTTGCCCTGATGTGGTTCTCAGAACCTCAGAAGGGCCCCCGAGCTGGGTAGGGCCACTGTGGGTAACAGATCTTGGGCTGGATGGACCCGAACCAAGAAGGCTCCCCCTCTTAGGAGC
>NW_015339119.1:0-213 GCF_001447785.1 Gekko japonicus
TGGAAATAAGTATCCACATGCAGAGGGGAATGTTGGGAATTAGATATATGTTATTGGATTCTGTTCTCTGCTTTTCACTGTCAGTTTTATTGTATTGTTTTATTTATTGTTTTGTATATGTTTTGTATGTATTGTTTCGTATATACATGTTCAATGCACATATATCCTGAACTGTCAGATCACTAATCTATCAAGGTCAGTATTGTCTCCTCT
>NW_015339120.1:0-213 GCF_001447785.1 Gekko japonicus
AAAGATGAAAACCAAGAGATAAAATATAGCATACAAGAATTGAAAGTTATTGTAGAAAATTTTTATAAAAACCTATATAAGCAAGCACCTTTAGATCATAAGCAAATAAAAGAATATTTGTCCAAGTATAACAATAAGAAATTTAGTGAAGACCTGAAAAAACTCCTAAATGATCCAATCTCACCATGCGAAATTATAGAAGCACTCAAAAAG
>NW_015339121.1:0-213 GCF_001447785.1 Gekko japonicus
CACAAGGGGCATTTTATTTATTAGGATACTCAAATGCTGACTTATGGCCCAATTTTAGCACCCAAACGTCTCCAGTCACCTTCATCGGTGATCTTTGTCAACAGGGGGCGAGGCCAGTGGATCTGTGTTAATTCTTCTGGACCTCTCTGTAGCTACTGAGAATATCGGCAGTGGTATCTTTCTGGACCATCTGTCACAAGAAGGAACTGGAGA
>NW_015339122.1:0-213 GCF_001447785.1 Gekko japonicus
CTCTCTCGGCCCCATCTACCTCACAAGGTATCTGCTGTGAGGAGAGGAAGGGAAAGGCTTTGTAAGCTGCTTTGAGACCCCTCATTTAGGGGAAAGCAGTGTATAAAAACCTGCTTCTTCTTGTATTCGGACCAACCCAATGACACAGAGCAGTGTGCGAGCTTTCAAGCTCATCCAAACTTTTCTTCAGGCTCGACATTTCCCCAATAATTG
>NW_015339123.1:0-213 GCF_001447785.1 Gekko japonicus
CTGCTACTGACAGACTAACACAGCTGCCCATCTTAAAATAACGTTGTGCTTTAGTGAAGTATTTGCTTCCATTGTTGTATCTTGTGCATGTCCCCTTTGAGGGTTGTCACCTTTGAGGGTTTCAGTTCTTGTGGGATGGTCTCTGTTCAGAATTTGTTTTTGTTTGTTTGTTTGCAGAAGAAACTTCATGATTCGGAAATGTTTCCAAGGGAT
>NW_015339124.1:0-213 GCF_001447785.1 Gekko japonicus
CACAGTGTTTGAAAACCTTTGACCATGCAGAACTGCTCAAAGTCATGGAAAGTCTGCTTTAGTAAACCCAGCCTCCAGGGAAAATGTAGCACAGGTGTAGACTCTTTTCTCTGCAGTTGGGCTGATTGTAAAGGAAGCACCTGTTTGATAATGCATCTTCCACATGGAAGTGTTTCTTGATGGTTTCATGTAATGGTCATTCCATCTAAGGGG
>NW_015339125.1:0-213 GCF_001447785.1 Gekko japonicus
CTAGCATTTGCTCCACATTTTCTCAGCTGTCCGGGAGGAAGAAGCAGGGCTCAAAAACACATTCAAATACCTCCGGGCAATGCCGTATTGTCACCCCTGAACGGCCATAAAACAACTATAAACCTATGCAGAAGGTACCATAAAACCCGATGGTCAAAGGAAGCGAAAGCGGCGTGGAATGCGGAGACTACCTTAAAATCCAATGACCAAGAA
>NW_015339126.1:0-213 GCF_001447785.1 Gekko japonicus
CCTAGTATAGGCCATTTGACCACCTAAAGACTCTGCCATTTCGTTTTCTTGAATGTGTGAACCAGGCGCCCTTAATTTTCTAATGTTAAGCAGTCTTTCCTAATGAAGATAGATCCAGGGGGCAGCCGTGTTCATGTGAAGCAGTAGAACAAAGTTTGCGTTGAGTGGCACCTTCGAAAGCAATGAAGTTTTGTGCAAGGTGTGAGCTTTCGT
>NW_015339127.1:0-213 GCF_001447785.1 Gekko japonicus
TTAGGGATTTAGGGTGGGCTACTTCTCTCTCTTGTTTTCCCTTCATCGATATACCTGATATCTGTACTTGATGCTTAAACTAGTATACTGTATTATGCCATAATTTGGATTATTATTCTTACTGTTCACAAAAAATGTACTATCTTCACTGCAGGTATCCTATATATTATGTAGTGAGTTAGGAGCTTGTTAGTTGGTTTTGGTTTTGGTTTT
>NW_015339128.1:0-213 GCF_001447785.1 Gekko japonicus
ATTCAAATTTACTCGGATATCTGTCACCCATTATCGCTCTCCGCACTTTTTGGGGGGGAAATTTCCCTACCAAACATCCTCAAAGAGCAGGGTTTGCTTTTGACACCTATGTTAACCATCTGGAAAAGAATATACAAAATGCTTCTCCCCCCAATCTCTTGATACTTACCTTTCACTCACCAATGATGGTTCAGGGACGCAGTTCCTTCTTCA
>NW_015339129.1:0-213 GCF_001447785.1 Gekko japonicus
AAAAAACGCCGCCTTATCGCGTTTAAACTTGGCCCTACATTGATTGGGGCTCCTGTCGTGGCCTGCCTCAGTTAGGGCGCTTGCAACCTCATGGAATATGGAGAGTGTCTCCATATGGGTGCTGGCCATTACTCTTTTTCCATAGTCATTATCCCACAGGAACTTATACATAAATTCAAGCTCTTCCTCCTGCCAGAACACTCCCTTTGAATC
>NW_015339130.1:0-213 GCF_001447785.1 Gekko japonicus
CCTGGAGGCTGGCAGCCCTGGGCACATCTGTCCCTACCAAGCAAGGCCATGTCCCAAGGGCGTGGCGCCAGGTGACGGGTGTGGGACTCCACAAACACCCCAGTTTTGGGTTAGCCATGTGAGAATGCATCATGAGTCACTGTCGTGGCATTGCAGAAAAGAAAAGTAGCACCATAAAAGACTAACAAAATTGGTGGTAGGGGGAGGAGCTTT
>NW_015339131.1:0-213 GCF_001447785.1 Gekko japonicus
CTTTGGGTAACACATCTGGGGTTCAAACCCTGACTTCCTGACTGTGCAAGAAACAGAAACATTACCCAATCTGGAGCAGCTATACCAAGACATCACTGTGAATTAGGGAGAGGTGTGTGTCCCCCTATAGGCCACCCAACTCCCGAAGATTGAAAGGGAGGTAGAGGTCTGGCAGTGGGCGATCAAAGTGCCTCAGGGCCTGAAGGAGGTGGG
>NW_015339132.1:0-213 GCF_001447785.1 Gekko japonicus
ACGAGAAGTATTTAACATGCAAAAAATTAAGAAAAACATTTGCAGCTACAAATGTTAAGAAAAAAATGGCATGGTAATATATGCTAAAGAATACTTAAATCCACAATTGGTGCACTCATCAGAAGATGGGAGACTAACAGCAATCAAGGTTGTAAGAAAGGGAACTGAAACTTTAACTGTTAACATTTATGCACCAAATCAGAACCAAGAAAT
>NW_015339133.1:0-213 GCF_001447785.1 Gekko japonicus
CTTCATCCCTTCTTTGCTGTGTATGGCGATGGACAACTGTGGGTCGAAAATTAAGGCAGTCAAAATCTCCCTCACAGGTCCTGCTGGTGTTTGTAAGAACAGGATGATTAATAAAGTACATTCAGCATCTCTGGCCTAAAAGCCCCTTTTCTGGTCCAATAAAAAGCTTCTACAGGCTCCCAGGCACCAAAACTAACAAAATGGTACCTGTTT
>NW_015339134.1:0-213 GCF_001447785.1 Gekko japonicus
GCTTAAAGGCTAGGAATTTGAACTTGCACTATTCAACAGCTGGTAGTGTCAATATCACAGCCTCTCCATCCCCATGACTGCTTACCTGTCCACCAACAAAAGACAACCACTGTTCACAGAGTCCCTACCAGAGACAAGGAAAGGAAGCAGAGTAAGACTTAGCCTATCACTTCCTGTGACAACACCATACAGATGCAAAGGCCAACACACATT
>NW_015339135.1:0-213 GCF_001447785.1 Gekko japonicus
AAGAAGAAGAAGAAGATTCTGGGGTAGTTCTGTCAGTGCATTAAGGGCAGAGCGAGCTTCCTCTTCTCCCCCACCTCTGGATGGAGAGGAGGGTGACTTGGGGAAACACCTAGCTATGGCAGATGAACTGGAGGTTACACCTATCTGATCCTCCGCAGTGGGGTCATATGGCCATCTCCTCAATCTCACTGCTACTTTAATGTCAGGCCTACA
>NW_015339136.1:0-213 GCF_001447785.1 Gekko japonicus
TTATTTATTGTTGCTATGTATGAAATAAAACCCAGCTCATCTATCTCACCAGAATTAAATAACCACAGAAACGATATAACTCTCAGGTAAAAAAACCCGAGGAGGTTTGAATGAAAAGCCTTGAATTTGCATAAAGAACAGCCAACAAATGTTGGCATGATTTATGAGATTTTGCACTAATACACATAAAAACACCTTTTCATTTTCAGACCT
>NW_015339137.1:0-213 GCF_001447785.1 Gekko japonicus
TGTTCTAGGATAAATCATGGAGTTTAAGCTAATCCTGGAAAGTGGGCATGACATTATGATGTCCCTTTCAGTTTTGTACCAGAAGCGAAGTGGCATGTTGTTCTGATGCTGGCAAGTCCTCCCCCCTCCCCCCCCCAGTATTTCCCCTGTTGGCCCGAGAAGCAGCAGTGGGGAAGAGAGGCCAGTTCCAAGAAATCTCCTGCTATACAGGGA
>NW_015339138.1:0-213 GCF_001447785.1 Gekko japonicus
CCTTTAAATAAAAGGAGGAAAGACTCCAGTGACTAAAGCAAACAGCCAGCTCCGTAACAGCTACCGATGTAGACTTGCCTTTCCGTCTATATTTCCTACAGCCCCCGAACAGGCCCATAAATGGCAGAGCTGATTTCTGGATTTTTGAAGTTCACCACTGTGACTGAGACCCAGTTGTGCACTTGACCCATTCTAACAAATTGTCCACACATC
>NW_015339139.1:0-213 GCF_001447785.1 Gekko japonicus
ATTGCAAGCATCAAAAGCAAAAGAATGGCCTGAATGATCAGGATGACAGTGATGGGGTGTGTAACGAGTTTTAGAACACCAGCTGCGGTAGGGCTTAGATCATAGAAGAAAAAGGAGGACCACCATGAGGCTCCACCCAAAGATTCTACTTCCTCTGCTATGTGTATGATTTTCTGACTGTCATGGCGCACTGTGAAAGCGCTTTTATCTCCT
>NW_015339140.1:0-213 GCF_001447785.1 Gekko japonicus
CTATTTTACAAGGACCACAACCACGTGGACCGGCTGAGTGGAAAAGGCTGGACTAATCCACATACGAGATTGTATCCAGCCTTTCTTAGCCAGTGAAATGACAACATTTCTAAGTAGGGCTGGACTTGACTCTCAACCAATTTGCTTGTGTGGGTTATTTAGTGGTGATTCCATGACCACATAGGATTTAGCCCCTGGGCTGAAGAAGTAACC
>NW_015339141.1:0-213 GCF_001447785.1 Gekko japonicus
ACTGGAATGACAGCCCTCAGAGCACTGATTCCAGTGCAAGAGCCATCAGTCCATTCTGGGGATCCCAATCCCAATGCCAGGGTAAGTTTCTCATAATCCGTTCCACATTTTCATTGCACCTTTTGTGTGCTTTCACATGTTTCAATGAAGTCTATGCAGTTCAATTGGCATTTGTGTCTCCCACTATATCCAATGGGCCTTTGGGCCTCTCCC
>NW_015339142.1:0-213 GCF_001447785.1 Gekko japonicus
GGGGAAAATTAGGTGATCTGCTTGCTGTGCCGCTTGTTTCCAAAAGCCAGAATACTGGTGGGCTGCTTGAACTGTCATGCAAATGAAGGGACACACGCACACGCACACACACCTACGAGCCCACATCTACCCAGCATGCCTTAGGAAGAAGAAAGGCATCTCCATTGGGGTCAGCCAGAAGGATGTTAAAAACAACAAGGTGACCACCATCAT
>NW_015339143.1:0-213 GCF_001447785.1 Gekko japonicus
TGCGCTGCCTGTTAAAATTTTGTGTGCCACCGCCCCATAGTGCAGCTTAGAGGGAACCATGCCACAGACTATTTCCCAGTCATAATATTTTATATTCTTTCTCTCCCCCCACCCCCCACCCCAATAGAAGGAAATCTATTCTGGGTTTTCCAATATTTTTATTTTTAATAAAAAGTTATCCATCTCGAAGGGGGAGGAACTACAGGGTATTAT
>NW_015339144.1:0-213 GCF_001447785.1 Gekko japonicus
AGTTATATCAAACTAAAAATCCTTCCCCTCAAACAATTGATTCTTTTATTACAGCCATTAAATCAACAAAAACTTTATCAAACATACATCGAGATTTTTTGGATCGCCCAATTGATGAAGAAGAATTATTATTGGCAATCAAAAACATGAAAACTAATAAATCCCCGGGAGTAGACGGATACACTTCCGAATATTATAAACGATTTTCATTAC
>NW_015339145.1:0-213 GCF_001447785.1 Gekko japonicus
TCTGAGGTAGGGTAATGCCACAGCCAATCAGAGCGACCTCCACATAGCCCCATGATCTTATTCAGGTAACTGTGTGATTTCTCAAAGTGACCTTTACCATGGCGATTTAGACCCACGGACTATGTGTTGCTTTCCACAGGGGCAGAGCGTAACTTTGCAATATTTTAAATAAGCACAATAACTGGGATTTTATATGCTAGTCCTATTAAAGTA
>NW_015339146.1:0-213 GCF_001447785.1 Gekko japonicus
CTCTATGATACACTGGAAATTCTATCCTAAGCACACCCTTCTAAGTCAATTGAAGTCACTTAGAAGGGTATAATGATGCTTAGGATTGCACTGTGGTATTTGCACCATTTGATTTGGCTACTTGAAACCCAAAGTGGACAGGCCAAGTCTTCTAGGGATAGACTGGAGCCACTTGAACCAGCAGAATAACATGACAGAATTAGATAATTAGAT
>NW_015339147.1:0-213 GCF_001447785.1 Gekko japonicus
GACACTGTTGTAACTGCTTTGGGTGCTCACTGGGCGGAAAAGCAGGGTATAGATGTTGGGAATAGCATAAAATAAAATGAACAAAATAATAAAATAAAATACAACAAAGGGGGAGGAGCCATGCCACCTGAAGGTCTGATTGGCTGATAGGTGCCAACAATATTAGCACAATTGTAGTGCTTAGAATGCTGGGAAACTTTGACACACACACAC
>NW_015339148.1:0-213 GCF_001447785.1 Gekko japonicus
TGGACTAGATGGCCTGTATGCCCCCTGCCGACTCTGTGATTCTATGATTCCAGAGGAGTAGCCCTGTTAGCCTGCTGTAGCAAAACAAAACAGAAGCCCAAAGACTCCTTAAAGACCATCCACATTTATCCCAGTATGCCCTTTCACGAGTCAGAGATCTTATCTTTGAGAGCCATTGTGGTGAAGTGGTTAAGAGTGTTGAACTAGTATCTG
>NW_015339149.1:0-213 GCF_001447785.1 Gekko japonicus
GCGGCCGCAGCAGGGGGAGGAGGCGGTGGTCTCCCGGAGACCTGAGGAATGTTTGGAGTTAAGTTGCTCCGGGCTGGGTCTGACGGGCGGTGGGCTGGCTGGCTTCAGCGCCCCCATGCAAATCTCTCTGGGGAGGGGGAAACGGGAAGGCGCTTCAGGCTGGGGATTCAGAACGACTGATGGGTTGGTCTTGCTGAGAAACAGGAGGTACTT
>NW_015339150.1:0-213 GCF_001447785.1 Gekko japonicus
CTATGACTGGGCAAACTCTGCAATACTAATCAAAAAACCCCATCAAATAAACCATTATAACAAAAAGTGTACCAGGTTCTGTGAATTCCTGGCTTTCATTTAAAAATTAAGTCTCTAATAAGGATGGGCACAAACTGGGGAAATTTAGTTTTGTCCTGGTTTATGGTTCATGATGTCTCGCGAACCACAAACCTTCATGAACCTTCCCGTTTA
>NW_015339151.1:0-213 GCF_001447785.1 Gekko japonicus
TCCAGTCTCAAAGTGCATTGGAAGTGGATCAGGAGTGTGTTACTTTAGTGTCTCCGTCTTCCAGCAAGACACGGCTGAGGCACAAATTCAACAGGTGCAGCTCCCCCAAACACTGAAGCAGCTAAAGAGAATTTACACCCCATAAGTGGCTGTTTCAATGTAACGGTGTCAATAAGAGATTTATCTCCACTGTAGGTTTCAATGCATTTGCTC
>NW_015339152.1:0-213 GCF_001447785.1 Gekko japonicus
AGATCTCCAGATCCCACCTGGAGGTTGGTTGGCAGCCCTATTATTGTTCTGTGGACCCAAGACCCAACCATCTGTGAATGTAGACACCGAAGGGTATGATGAGCCTATACAGCAGTCTGAGTTCTGCAAACATTTCTACACCAATCTGTGTTTTCAGTTTTCAGTGTTTTTTCTTCTTCTAGAAGGCGGTCAGAATCACAAAATTGCGATGAG
>NW_015339153.1:0-213 GCF_001447785.1 Gekko japonicus
TGTTTTTTCCTGAGTCGTTGACATTCTGTACGAGCGGATTCTTCCATGGACTCCAGCGATTTCTCTTGATAGTCATTTAAGTCATCCCCTAACATCACCCTTTTAAGCTTCATCTTCTCTTCAGTTGCTCTCGTCCCCTCGATTAATTGATCCAATTCTTCTACCGTCATCTCCTCCACGGTTCGAAACTTCAGTTTGGTTAACTCCTCACCC
>NW_015339154.1:0-213 GCF_001447785.1 Gekko japonicus
TGGACTCCTGTATCTTGACTTCAGTAACTTGAAGAGAGAGGAACAAGGTCTTACTTCAATTTAAAATAAATCTTGTGTAACTAGCCCATCGCTTAAAAATCGTCTAAGCCAACTGTTTGACAATCCTGCACATAAACACTTGGGAGTAAGCCTGTCTGAACTCTGTGGGGCTCTTTTCTGAAAAGACAGAAAGAAACTTGAATGCAAAAAAAA
>NW_015339155.1:0-213 GCF_001447785.1 Gekko japonicus
AGCACATATGTGTATGATAAAAAGACTATACAACGTGATTACTATAGCATGATGGCATTTTGCATGATTATGTTGTGTAATGGGATAGGCAGCCTTGACCACCGTACACACAGCAGCACACAAGACCATTTTACTTGGTACCCAGGACCATATCTCCACCCACGCAACTGAGGTACTGATAGCAACATCCCTATTTAGGTCAAAAGTTACTGC
>NW_015339156.1:0-213 GCF_001447785.1 Gekko japonicus
CCCCTTTCCCCTCTTTTATTTATTTTGGCCATTGAACCACTGGCCTGTTCACTTAGATCTAATTCGGACTTTAAAGGTATCCAAATTAACAATAAGGTGTTTAAATTAAGCATGTTTGCGGACGACATGATATTATATGTATCTTCACCAATATCCTCATTGGCAGCGATTCAATCCTCGTTGGATACCTTTGGGAAACTAGCAGGACTTAAA
>NW_015339157.1:0-213 GCF_001447785.1 Gekko japonicus
GGTTTACTCTAGTCTCCCAGGAAGCATTTCAACATCTGGGGAAGGTTTGGATCTTCATTGTCACCTTGTTTCTCAGCACCAGCTAAGGACTCTGTTGGGAGTATGGTTAAGTCCTAAGGCAGAGAGTGACATTCAGCAGCCTCTGTCTTCTCCCAGTTCCCTGTTCAGGTGTGAGCCTGCTCAGACTAGTCCAGCTCATTGTAGTTTTCCATG
>NW_015339158.1:0-213 GCF_001447785.1 Gekko japonicus
CTCCGCCCACAAATCTCCAGATATTTCCCAATGCAGAACTGGCCACCCTTGGACTCCACCCCTTCCTTCTGTGTCAGGCTGTTACCCCCAAAAGGTGCTCTAGTCTCTTCAGGAGCTGGGTCAAATGTTTTAGCTGCTTCCTCATAATCTGATCTCTCTCTCTCTCTCTAGTCCTACAGCCCTGTCTGCAAATGATGGCTGACAGCAAAAGCA
>NW_015339159.1:0-213 GCF_001447785.1 Gekko japonicus
GAAACTGGTCCGGTGCTGGCAGATACGGTAGCCTCCACCCACATTGGACCCTCGCTGTCGTTTTGGGCGTAAAGGAGGTCGCCAGGCAGGAAAGAGCGGATGGGTGCTGGAACCTCTCGCTGTGGGGGACCGTCAGGAGTGAGGTCCGGGTGCAGGTGGTCTAACATGGTAGTTAAATGGTGGCTCATTAGAAGTTCCACTGGACTGCGCCCA
>NW_015339160.1:0-213 GCF_001447785.1 Gekko japonicus
ATAGGCAAGATTCATAAACCGCCTACGTTGGCGCTGTTGAAGTTTAAGGAGCCATCGGAGCCAATGTCTTTGACGCCGATTCTCCAGATGTCGTTCTCGGAACCTTCGGATCATTCAGTCTCCTCCGATTCTTCTTCTCGCTCCAGGGACGAGAATCCAGGCCCCCCAGTAGAACTCTCTCCATCGCAACAAGTAGGGGAGGATCTCCCAATA
>NW_015339161.1:0-213 GCF_001447785.1 Gekko japonicus
GATCCCTATTCCAGCCCCCTCTCATCACTATTTTTTTTACTCTTACTCTCTCGTTGCTCCCGACACAGTGCCCCCTGACTTATTTAATGCCCCCTGAAGTTTAAAAAAAACAACAAAAAACTGGCCACGGCCCTGTTGGCAACCCTTTGGTAGTCCAGTCGGTCAAAGTGGGCATTTTAGAAGGTATCTTGCATTGGGCCAAGAGTCATAGCC
>NW_015339162.1:0-213 GCF_001447785.1 Gekko japonicus
CTCTTCTATTCTTGACTAACCTTTATAGACCTGTGCTAATTGACCGTCTCTCTAGGCTTGCTTGTCCTTTTGATGACTGGTGGCTGTTAGCTAAGGGACACACACAACTCCTGCTTAGAAAAGAAGGAAACAATGTAGTGTGCCGGTAATATAAGAACATAAGAAGAGCCATGATAGATCAGACCCAGTGGTTCATCTTGTCCAGCATCCTGT
>NW_015339163.1:0-213 GCF_001447785.1 Gekko japonicus
CCTATATGCTTGGCAGTCTGGGTGGCTCAGTTGGGCCCCCTTTGGGCTTGGGGGAGCCTATGACTTAAGGCTTAGCAGTCATGGATGGGAGCATGCCCCTCCATCCCCTTTATGCACTGGTGCAGCCCATGGTGAGTAAGGTCCAGGTGGATTCTAGTCCTGGCTCTGAGCTGGGGTGGCTTCACCCTGTTAGGAAACTTGCTTGGAAGCACA
>NW_015339164.1:0-213 GCF_001447785.1 Gekko japonicus
TCATCATGGCTAGTAGCCACAGATAGATCTGTCCTCCATCCCCTTTCAAAGCTGGCTATGTTTGTGGCCATTGCTATATCCTCCAGCAAAATGTTAAAGTGAGTTGCTAGCCCTGCTGTTCTTCAGGCTTTCAGCCCCTTGAAAAGGGCTTTCAGTTCTCCAAACAGCTAGTAGATATATCTTCTTCCAGGGCGTGTGTGTGTTAAATTTGTC
>NW_015339165.1:0-213 GCF_001447785.1 Gekko japonicus
CTCCATAGACATGGTCCAATGGGGGCGCCTCCACACCAGGGAACTACAGTGATTTCTTCGCCCTTATCAACAACACATCATGGAGAAAAGGGACCACAACCTTTGAGTAGCACTTACAATCAAGAACAGCCTTCTGTGGTGGACAGACCTCAACAATCTCCGTCAGGGCAAAGTTTTCCACACTCCGTCTGCCAAAGAACTGATCACAGATGC
>NW_015339166.1:0-213 GCF_001447785.1 Gekko japonicus
AGTGCCTTGGAGAGATGCACTCCATCCAGCTGACATAGGGCAGAAGTCCTGGGTCCTTGATCACCTCCACTTCATAGGCTAAAGCAAAGGCTGGGAGGGCTTTTGAGAGGTGTACTCCATCTGGTTTGCAAAGACTACCTCAGATGTGGGAAAGTCCCAGGTGTTTGATCACCCCATCACATTGGACTAGAACAAGGGCTCAGAGTGCCTTTG
>NW_015339167.1:0-213 GCF_001447785.1 Gekko japonicus
CTCCCCAACTTGCTGATTTTTAACCTCTCTCACAGAGTCATTGTGTGGAGCAAATGGAGAAAGAAGCGGGTAGTGAGATGTTGGAAGCTACTCTGCATCCCCATTGGAGAGAAAATTTGGATATAAATGAAGTAAAAGTTTAAACCACTAATATCTGGAGGCCAAAATGATCCCACCAACAGGAATTAGTCTCGACTGCTGTGCTTCTGTGGC
>NW_015339168.1:0-213 GCF_001447785.1 Gekko japonicus
CCTTAAGAACATTGCACTATTTGGGGAAATGCACTATAACTATCACCAGTCCCATGCATCTTCCTCAATCCCCTTGTGGCAGAAAAGAAAGGGAGAGACAGAGAGGAAACAGATGCATGGCCACAGAGCTACATTGTGATTCTTGATGAGGAGAGAAACAGCAGTTAGCTGTAAATGCTGTATATGCCATAGCTCTCTGAAGGGCATATGGGG
>NW_015339169.1:0-213 GCF_001447785.1 Gekko japonicus
TGGACTAGATGACCCTGTAGGGCCCTTCCTGATTCTATGTCAGGCAGTCAATTGACACGAATGATTCCTCCCTTCATAAGCACGGCCGGGACCCCTTCCCGGACCTCCCTACGGCCAGCATGGCAGAGAATTCTTTTTTAATCTTATGTCCCAAATCCAGAGCCCGCCTCTCCGCCCCTACAAGTGCCACCAGCGTTCCCTCTAAGCTGAGTG
>NW_015339170.1:0-213 GCF_001447785.1 Gekko japonicus
GAGCTTTCAAGATTAGCCAAGTGTTACTGCCATTTGCTCCAAAAATACGAGCAATCATGTGATAAGGAAGTTAATAAAGAGTATTCAGACTTCAAATTAATAATTGCAGAGAAGATAAAAGCTGGGGTAATTAAGACCTCCCAGGACATACTAACATTTGCATGGCAACAAGAACAAGTCAGTGAACTCAACCTTCTGGAGGTTTGTGGGACT
>NW_015339171.1:0-213 GCF_001447785.1 Gekko japonicus
TTTCAAATGTAAACTTAAAACAACTCCCTACTGTTGGAAGGGTTGTAGTTTGAAAGGAGACTTTAAGCACTGTTGGTGGTCTTGCCGGAAAGTTACTAAATTCTGGAATAAAATACTAAGTGAAATCTATAAGATTACAAAGATTAAATGTCGGTTTTTTTTAATTTGTAATACTTAACTATTGGCCTACCCTAAAATTAACCAAACAAAAAA
>NW_015339172.1:0-213 GCF_001447785.1 Gekko japonicus
AAATTGCCCTCTTCCATTTGATATTCTAATGTTCTTAATCAAGAAAGTCCTCAGGGATACAATCAGCTCTCCATATAGTGTCAGGTCAGTCTGAATGTCGTTCACTACAAGAAAAAAGTGGTTCAATGTTCAGCACCTGTTGTAAATTGTTTTGAAGTGCATAGGTCCATCTCAAACAAATATCAGCTGTAGAACAAAGTCTGAGTCCAGTGG
>NW_015339173.1:0-213 GCF_001447785.1 Gekko japonicus
TCCAAATACCGACCCTGCTTAGCTTTCAAGGTCTGGAGAGATCAGGCTATTAGGGCTGCTACATAAAGGCCTTTCTTCAATTGCACTCTAATATGCTTTATGGCAGTTTATTTGAGCACATTTTAATCCTATCTTTCCTCCAAGGAGCTCAGGGTGGCGTACACAAATCCCCCTTTCCTCCTCTATTTTACCTTCACAACAATCTTGTGAGGT
>NW_015339174.1:0-213 GCF_001447785.1 Gekko japonicus
AGATTCAGAGTCCTCAGGGGAAGAGCCCTCACACCAGCTGAAGACAACCAGCAGGAACAGGGAGGGCCTTACATGGCAGAGGTGCTGGCTAACAATATGCCAGAGGCCACCCTGTTGGAGCCTGTGAGCAAGTCCCCGATGCTAGCCCCTGAGAAAGCTACCAGGCTTTCATAAAGCATGTCTCAAACTTTGGCCTATAGTCCCCCAGGACCC
>NW_015339175.1:0-213 GCF_001447785.1 Gekko japonicus
TGAATATAGGATTCTGCAGTCAGATTCATGCTTTGGCCACTAAACCATGCCGGCTGCATTCATGCTGTGATCTCAGATGTGCCGGTACAGAGCTGTAGGAAATGTCCGTGGTCATTGCTCTGTGAGTGTTTCCTTTCCTTTTCGTTTTCCAGTGATAGACAAATTCCCTTTTTTCTCAAATCGTAAATGGCTCCACAATTGCTTCCCTGCCCC
>NW_015339176.1:0-213 GCF_001447785.1 Gekko japonicus
CCATATTATTTTGTGCTTAATAAAAGACAGCAAAAGCAACAGTTTAATACAACCATGTAAGGATTTAAAACCACCACTTGGATGAAAGCTTCTTCTTCTTCTGCCTCATTGAACAAAGTTCAGGTATCTGAGTGGACCATCTTATTCGGCTCAGATGGAGGCAGGGACGATGCTTCAAATCTTCTCTTTTGAGACTTTAATGTGATGTCCATC
>NW_015339177.1:0-213 GCF_001447785.1 Gekko japonicus
AGTCAGACTACTGGTTCACCTAGTCTACTCTGACAGTTAGTGGCTTTCCAAGGTCTCAGGCAGAAAAAAAAGTCTCTCCTACCAGTAGCCACCTGGTATCCTTTCATTTGAAGATGAAGAGGACCAAACCTGGGACCCTCTGCATGTAAAGCAAATACTTTATTATCCAGCCACAGCCCCAAATTTTGTACCCTAAAGTCTTAGTACCTGGTC
>NW_015339178.1:0-213 GCF_001447785.1 Gekko japonicus
TTTTAGAAGTATGAAAGTCCTGGTTAAAAATATCACTTCAAATTACCTGAAGAAGAATAAGGTGGCTTACAATGATGATTATGCTTGAGTTTCCATAAATATATCATCACCCACAAGAACAACACAAAACATTAGAAAACACTGAACTGGATCCAAAGAGCTCTTTCACATATAATGAAGAAGAAGTAGGTTTTTATACCCTACTTTTCTCTA
>NW_015339179.1:0-213 GCF_001447785.1 Gekko japonicus
GTAGTAATTTGAGCAGGCTTAGAGCGACAGGATAAAACTCTTGCCCTGGTTCACACACAAAGGCCTCGTTCCTATCAAAGATTGCCAGCCAAAGGCGGACAGCAAGCGGGGTCAGGCAGAAACAGCCGCATGCCAGCAGCATGACCTCACTTCCCGCGAATACTGGAAGTGATGTCACGTCACCGTGACGCTCTAGGATTTGGGCAAAACTCT
>NW_015339180.1:0-213 GCF_001447785.1 Gekko japonicus
AAGGGGTACATGAGTTCCCATTAGTGCTAGAGACTGATTTGAATAACTGCTGGCTTTTAGATTTTCAATGAGAGACTAACCTAATTAGTCTGCAAAAAGCTTTCTGAATCACCATTTTAAGACAGTAACAACATATTGCAGACAGGGCTTTGGCCAGCAATTTTCTGTCAGCATCATAATAACATAATAACATAAGAAGAGCCCTTCTGGATC
>NW_015339181.1:0-213 GCF_001447785.1 Gekko japonicus
CCTTCTGCATGCAAAGCAGAGGCTGTACCGTTGAGCCATGGCCCTTCACTGTCCTGTGGAATCTTTCTCATCAATGTCATAAATCATGTTATTTGCCTTATAGGAAAATACTGATTTCCTCCCTTGTATGCTATAATGCTGAATATAGAATTGATGGTACAGGAAATAAACTACTATACATACCTGAAAGCAGGGGTCATTTCGTAGACAAAG
>NW_015339182.1:0-213 GCF_001447785.1 Gekko japonicus
TCTACTCACCAAGTGTCAGTAAAAGAAAAATCCAACATATTAGATCAGAAAATATTTATAAAAACTGTGTTTTAAAAGAATGTATACCACACATGGTTAACCTGTGCAGGTAAGAGAGACTGAAAAAATGCTTGTAAGCCAGTAATTTCTTTAAGAATTATTTGGAAGACTGATATACCTACAGACAAGCAAAAGGAAGTATTTCTTTACTCA
>NW_015339183.1:0-213 GCF_001447785.1 Gekko japonicus
TGATTCTTCTTGCATTCTTGCTGCTGCCAGGCACTTCCTTCCACTAGGAAAAGCGAGACTGACCCAGCATTGCTAGCACATGCTTGGCCCTCTGCTGGGCTACGGGCCCTGGAAAGTACCCAACCATGAACCTGTGACTCAAGGCGGATTACACAGGTAATAAAAACAGTATAAAACATCCACATTAAGGCAGATGGATTCAGGTGGGGTAGC
>NW_015339184.1:0-213 GCF_001447785.1 Gekko japonicus
GGCATATTCATGCTTTCTGGACAGAGCATCTGCATGCTTGTTCTGGGAGCTTGGGGCATAACAGATGGAGAACTGGAACTGGGAGAAGAACAGTGACCATCAAATCTGCCACTGGTTCAGATACTGGGCAGTCTGCAAATACTCCAAACTTCAGTGGTCAGTGTGGACTGAAACAGGGTGCTGGGCTCCTTCCAGGTGGTGCCTTCAAATCTC
>NW_015339185.1:0-213 GCF_001447785.1 Gekko japonicus
CATTAATTCTGGCACTGCAATTTTGAGGGCGCTGAAACTGGAGGTGTCTACTGACATGCAGAGGACCAATAATAAGAAGAAAAGAAGACAGGAATTTCCTGACTCTCCTGCCCGATGGAGTAAAATCCCAATCAGACAATCCACCATTGCCGACGACTGAACTGCAACAAAATTGTCTCCAATGAACAGACCGCATAGGCATAAGTAGTCTTA
>NW_015339186.1:0-213 GCF_001447785.1 Gekko japonicus
TTGGCTAAGATCAAGTGTAGTGTAGTAAAGTCATTTATGGTCTGGGACACTGATACCTACTGGACCACCTCTTCCATTACACTCCCCTGACTCCCTTTGGTCATCCTTTTCAGAAATCTTACAGGTGCCCAGCCCCAGAATGGTTCCGTAGCAGGGGAAGGGCTTCCTCACTTATGGCCCTTGCTCTGTGGAATGCACTCTTTGATGACACCC
>NW_015339187.1:0-213 GCF_001447785.1 Gekko japonicus
TGGTAGGATGAGCTGTGCATTGAGGAAATGTGGGTGTCTGCTTTCACCTCCAGCAATAGTGGCCCAGAGCCAACATTGGGCGAATCTTTAGCCCCCCCCAGATGTGTGCCAGGCCAGCTGTGAAGCTGATAGGCCTTTTAGACTCCCACTGCCAGAATACGGTCAAACCAGTAAAATAATGGAGGGTTGAGCAGCCAGTTTGGTGTAGTGGTT
>NW_015339188.1:0-213 GCF_001447785.1 Gekko japonicus
CAGTTCTGTGAGAGTGTTTCCCTCAGGTCAGTTGTAGAAATGTGGGAGAGAGTTCAAACGGATCCAGAATGGGTACAACATAAGATAGGAAACCTATATTGTTAGAAAGTTTTGTGCTACTTCATTTTATGGGAACTGTAAGGAACAAAGATTGATCTGGAAGTTCCAGCCCTGCTGTCAAGGAGAAGTGAACACTTTTGGTTCCTGGATGGG
>NW_015339189.1:0-213 GCF_001447785.1 Gekko japonicus
TTTTTCAATATCTCACTATCACCCAACGAAAAGCATCTGCCTGACATAGAGAGGGTCCCAGGTTCGACACCCAGCTTCTCAGCTTACAGGCTCTCACAGAAGCAGGTGTTTGAATGACCTAGAAGGAGAAAAGTGGACCAGTAGCAGTAGTCTGCCTTTGCTATAAGAGAGATTCAGAGGTGAGCCTGGTATTTTAGGCCCCTGTGTGACACA
>NW_015339190.1:0-213 GCF_001447785.1 Gekko japonicus
GCTTTCTAGTTTTATTTGGATTATATTTTTCAACTGAAATTTGTTAATGTTTTCACTGTTGTTAGTTGCATCTAGATTGCCTGGTGGTGGGGGCAGCATAGACATTAAAAAAAAATGGGGTCCCTCTCTTTTGCCTAATCTGGGAACTTCTCTCGACTCCTTTTTCTCTTCCTCTGCTTCTCTCTCTCCTTGGAAACCTGCAAGGAGCAGGAC
>NW_015339191.1:0-213 GCF_001447785.1 Gekko japonicus
TCTGGCCAGGAAGTGACGCCGGGAGGCGCCCTGCTGCCATCGAGTTTCCCGCCCCCCATGGCCAGAGCGTCGCCCTTGCAGGGAGGGAGGTTCCGGTCCCCCCCCACCTCCGCAGGGGGTGCTGCCTGGGGGGGGGATTCGCAGCGTTCCCTCCGAGCTGAGCCACGAGTGTGAGCCGGGCTCACAGTTCATCTGCGTTGCCCTGTGCAGTCC
>NW_015339192.1:0-213 GCF_001447785.1 Gekko japonicus
ATCAAACCCCATTCTCCAGATCAGAGTCCCTGGCTCTTGACCACTACACCACACTGTAAAGTGTACAAAATATGACCCCACTATGTTGGCGCCTAGTGAGTCATGAGAGTTTCCCCTTGTGATATATTTCTGCAGTGCTTACTGTTCACACCTTATCCCTTCCAATCAATCTCTGTTGTAGGCAAGCTCTGTACTAGGGATAGGCATGAACTG
>NW_015339193.1:0-213 GCF_001447785.1 Gekko japonicus
TTAGGATTTTGACAAATGTAGAGCAGATCGGGGGTGGGGGGAGCATTGATGTCTAACCCAGATGAGTTAATAATTGATGCAACTCGAAAACTTCAAATATTAACTGCAAGATCCAATATTGGAATGGAACTTGGTGTTTGATGGCTTCTTCTCAATGCCCTGTAGCACATATCCTACTTTCCAGCTGTTTGTACCTCTTCCCACCCCACCCCC
>NW_015339194.1:0-213 GCF_001447785.1 Gekko japonicus
AGCTGCCAGTACTCTCTTCAAGGCTATCAAAGAAGGTTCTATAACTACTTTAAGATCTGTTTTGAGATCTCTTTCATGGATCCCTTCTCCTTCCTTCATCCCGTACATCTGTGTAGCAAAGTAGACAAGAGAAGGTTAAGGTGAAAGTCCTAGGAGTTGCTTTCAAAGAGGCACCATTGCCAGGTGAAGGTCTGGCCATCAGACCATTACAGA
>NW_015339195.1:0-213 GCF_001447785.1 Gekko japonicus
TACAGCGGAGCCACGTCTTCCCAATCCCAACTGCTTCGAACTCCGGTCTAGGCAGGTGGGAACCGGCCATCCTCAGCTAGAGACCCCCAGGTGTGCGCCAAACCAGTCCGGGCTGCTTGCTTACTAACGAGGAGCTCTGGCCCTCAGGAGAGGCTTGGATGGGGCACCGCTTCTCATCTCTGACAGAGTCCCCACCAGTGTTCCCTCTAAGCT
>NW_015339196.1:0-213 GCF_001447785.1 Gekko japonicus
GGTCCCTGCCACCATTGCTGCTAGTTCTGATACCTGGAGAACCGCTGCCACTGCCGCTGCTTGGAGCAGCAGCCACCTTTGGCCTTCACCCCCTGGTTGGGGGCTGCCGTCCCATTTGTTGGGTAGTGGCCTGCAGCAGCCACTGCCATCTGCCACCCGACTATCTGGTCTGAGAGGACAGGAAGAAGGGCCAGTGCCTCCATCTGTGGTGGT
>NW_015339197.1:0-213 GCF_001447785.1 Gekko japonicus
GTAACCCAGCATACCTCACATCATGATCACAGGGCTCACCTTCCTGACGCCAGAGCTCTGTGCAGTATTCGTTATTTAAATTGTTGTTAGGCTCACCAGGCGCCCAAGCCTTGAAGTTTACCACAGATCTATCAGACCATCTCCAGCGTCTGTTCTGTGATGAGAAGAAAGACGTTTTGGTTGGGGGGGGGGGGGGACCAAGGCAACGAAAGG
>NW_015339198.1:0-213 GCF_001447785.1 Gekko japonicus
TTGAATGCCATGTTCATCCCCTGAATCTCATTCATCGTCTTCCTGATGCTCTTGACAGGGCCTTCTGGCTACTCAGATGACCCCAAGCCATTTTAATTCCCTTTTCCCTGGGACTCGTGCAAAATACAGGTTTGATCCATGGAAATGCATGAATGCAGAATAAAGTGCTTTGAGGTTTTTTTTAAAGTCTGCAATAGTGTTATGCATTTTTTT
>NW_015339199.1:0-213 GCF_001447785.1 Gekko japonicus
ACCCCCATGGCAGCATAGCTGACAACAGTGTGCGTGGTGGAGTTCTTCTCAATGCACATCCTGCGACACTATTTTCAACAGAAGAGGCACTCAAGTAGTTACCTGCATGTGAATTCTGTTGGCAACAAGGCAGTACTGATGGACCATCCAGATGCATGCTTGAACACATGTCCTGGAGAGGGGCCAGTGGCAGAGCATCTGCATAGCATGCAG
>NW_015339200.1:0-213 GCF_001447785.1 Gekko japonicus
GAACACTGAAGGTTGGTGTGATCCCAGCAGTGCATATGAGAGCCGGTGGATAGTCTTGCACAGCATTGTTGTGAGGATAAAGTGGAGGGGGCGGAAAGACTGTGGTAAGCCATTCTGGGTTCCTGTTGGCAAGAGAAGTAGAGTATAAATGAAGTCACTAAATAATGTCGTGTTTGTGTGGGCTTCCATATTTGGAGGCAGTCTACCTCTGAT
>NW_015339201.1:0-213 GCF_001447785.1 Gekko japonicus
GCCATTGAGCCATTGGCTGAAGATTTACGCAACAATAAAACTTTTAAAGGAGTCAACATAGATGGCAGAGAGCATAAAATAATGATGTATGCAGATGACATGGCCCTGTATGTCTCTGACCCGCTGGAATCACTGCCAGTCATAGCTGATATCATATCCAGGTTCGGCAATGTTTCAGGATTACGGCTAAACACAAACAAATCTGAAATATAC
>NW_015339202.1:0-213 GCF_001447785.1 Gekko japonicus
CTGCCCCACCTCAGGGTATGCTGATGCCGACTCTGCTTAGATCTATTCCAGACTGTATCAATCCTGTATTCAAAGTCATGCATGCATGATCACTTACCAGTTCAGTTCATAATCTGTCCGAAAGTTGTGATGAGCACTGTTGTGTGTTCAGCAAACTGTTTGCCTCAGTTCCGTTGAAAGTAAGTTTGACCGATTTCCCACAAGCGCTGCTCC
>NW_015339203.1:0-213 GCF_001447785.1 Gekko japonicus
CCGCCGCCGCCGGCTCCGGCCGTCGCCGCAGCTGCTGCTTCGCGGAAGCCCAACCCTGCCCCCGCCAGCCCCAACGGCAGCCTCAGTTCCGGCGCTGCGGGAGGAGTGAGAGCCGCGACGGTGGCGCCCCCCGGCAGCGGAGCAGGAGGCCCCCCTGGAGGAAGCGGCACCAGGTAAATGGCTTCGGACTCGTCATCCGGGGACCTGGAGTTC
>NW_015339204.1:0-213 GCF_001447785.1 Gekko japonicus
GGGCAACCTTTCTAGGGGAGGCAGGAAAATGAGGGCATTGCATTGATCAGCGCATAGCTCCAGATTGCTGTATGGTTGTGTCCTTATGTTTTTCCAGCCTGCTTCCTGAGCTGACAGATGCAGCACTTTGCACAAAACTGACTCTGGTTCAGTAGAAATAATGCCTAAAGATCCCTTCTGCTACATGTCTGAGTGTTAAAGCAGACTTCCTCT
>NW_015339205.1:0-213 GCF_001447785.1 Gekko japonicus
TCTTGACCACAGAAGACACCTGAAAAACCGTTGTAGTCTATTTTACAAAGGGGGTTTTGACACTCAAACAGGGTGGCCAGCCTTCAGTTGAGCCCTGGAGTTCTGGAAATGCAGCCGATCTCCAAGTGACAGAGCTCAGTTCCCCCTGGAGGAAGTGGCTACTTTGGGGGGTGGGCTCCATGTCACTGTACCCCACGGAGGCTCCTGCCCTTC
>NW_015339206.1:0-213 GCF_001447785.1 Gekko japonicus
CCCTTCTAACACGTCATTTCTACACATAATTCATTTCTATTTCTACATTCCCTCTTTTCTTGAGTGACCTCAGGAATAATTTAGCATTATGCTACCACTGTGTTAAAGAATCTGGGAAATGCAAAGGGCGATCAAGACAAATTAAATCAAATCCTCTGACTTCTTATATTAAAAACAATAAAGCAGAAATAAAGTATTGAAACAAAGGGGGGG
>NW_015339207.1:0-213 GCF_001447785.1 Gekko japonicus
GGGTCAGATTTGGTTTCCAGCATATGAAAGAGAGCAATGGAAAAGTCAAAGGTGGCCATTAGTGAGGGCTGGCTCATGACCCACTTTTGGAGGCTTTGGGACCCACTTGTGGGTCCCAACCCACAGGGTGGGAAACAATGCTCTAAACAGCCCATTTGCTGCTGCTGTTGTCGTTCAGTTGCGTAGCTGAGTCCGACTCTTCGCGGCCCCATG
>NW_015339208.1:0-213 GCF_001447785.1 Gekko japonicus
TGCAGAAATGGAGATTTACAGAAGAATGGCCTTGCTAACAACCAGGCAAGAGGCCCCCCCACTGCGGTAGGGAGCCGTTCTGTCAGCTCCATTGCCCTCTGTTTATGAACGCGCATTAAGGAGAAAGCGCCCCAAATGTTCAAAATGAGCTGCTTCTTTTCTCAGAGCTGCCTTTTCCAGGCCAGGGAGAGGAGAGGAGGAGGAGATTGGATT
>NW_015339209.1:0-213 GCF_001447785.1 Gekko japonicus
CAGTTCCTAGAGACTTTAAAAGAAGAATTCCAAAAGGCTATGAATGAGGGAATTAAACAAGCCTTTGCATGCCTAAATGACACTCCTATCGCACTAAAGAAAGTTGAAAAGCTGGACTCAAACATAAGTAAGCTGGATGAGACAAGGGACTTTCAGGAAATAAAAGAGGACTCAGAACTACCAGATTTTTATTCCCCAATCCAAATGGGAAAA
>NW_015339210.1:0-213 GCF_001447785.1 Gekko japonicus
CAGATCACAATCATGCTCACTACCAAATGATACCAAAATATTCAAATATAGTATTTGGAGAGGGCGAGGTAAAGACAAAGGAAATAAAGTTATAACTGTGGTAATGGGCAGACAGAAAAAGACTGGGACTATGTTGGTCTCTGGGACATGGGATTAGTTTTAAGTCAATTTGCTGCTATGGAAATGGATATAGCAGCAAATTGGAAGAGGCTG
>NW_015339211.1:0-213 GCF_001447785.1 Gekko japonicus
ACACCTGTACACATTCTCAGAGAAACATGGGCATGAATATACCATGCACAGCTAACAGTTGAAGGTGCCCAAAATTCTGTGTTACTGCCATGGCTTTTAGTCTTTGGATGGGGTATATGTGTGCACCCATTATCCTCCATACTAGAGCCCAGGATGTGAAAGTGGATTTTGGTATACAGACTGACCTCAACCAGTGTGGTGTATTAGTTAAGA
>NW_015339212.1:0-213 GCF_001447785.1 Gekko japonicus
CTCTTACTCCGTTGTCCTTGGTTGTTTTTCCATCAATGGAAACCCAGCTGGATCTGAAGCCCGGGGTTGCCAGCTCTGCTAGGAACTGTTGCTGGTTTGCACCGGAGAACAGACCGACCGACCCTGGAAGCCAGTTAGCTCTTGGGACTCCTGCCTTAAATCCGTCATGGCTCCTCCTGAACCAGGGAGTGAGCCTTTGGGAAATGGCTCCAC
>NW_015339213.1:0-213 GCF_001447785.1 Gekko japonicus
GACACATTTCAAGAATCACTGCAGTTCAGCCCAAACGAATTGGTTTTTGGTAAGACTGAACACCCCACTACGTATGCTTAAAAAGCAATGGGAAGGTGTGTCAGACCTGAGGGCTTTGTCCGTGGTTGACTACTTTCAGAAGCTGAGAGAGTCATTGCAGGGTGTGTGGCAGGCAGCTAGGAAGCACCTTGTGAATGCACAGCAGACGCAGAA
>NW_015339214.1:0-213 GCF_001447785.1 Gekko japonicus
CAAACCTTTGTTTCACCCTGGTAAAGCAACCATCACGATTGTTCTCTAGAAGTTTCCCACCAGAAAGGACATATACCTACCCACAGCCTCGGGGCACAATTCTCCTATAAGAATTGTTCCTGAAAACCTGCTCAGTGTGTGTACCTGGTACCAACCACATACACCTCCATTCGTGAGCTTTCTTTTCTCTCCTTCAAAGAATGAAACGCTGGC
>NW_015339215.1:0-213 GCF_001447785.1 Gekko japonicus
TGTGGTTCTGTTGAGTGTGTGAGCCACCCCGTTGAATTGTTCTGCCACACTGTACATTTTAAAGAAATAATTTAGTGGCCTCCCATGATAAAAGGCATGTCGTGCTCTTCCTGAATTTCTGGCACCTTTTTCTCTTGGTGGCGGCCAGTTGCTGCTAGTTTATCTACCTGTCTGGGAAGGTGACGAACCTCCCGAAGGGACGGAAATCCTTCA
>NW_015339216.1:0-213 GCF_001447785.1 Gekko japonicus
GCTCACAAAGTAGAATTTTGCTCACAAGGATCCACAGATTAGAGGGAGCACAGATTGTGCCTGACTGATTTCCAGCTAATTTCAAAAAGCCCTCCCCACCCCATGACATGGTCACCTTCTGCTTCTCTTCTTCTACAAGCAGCTCCTTCCAGACTACTTTGGTGCCTTCTCCAAGTTGTCCTTTGTTGCACCCCTTTGGTCTTTCTTTTCTTT
>NW_015339217.1:0-213 GCF_001447785.1 Gekko japonicus
AGCTTTACATTTTAGGTACCCCTCTCCCGATACCTAGCAGGCAGATGTATTAATTTAAAAACATGAGTTATGAAATTCCCATCTGAGTGGTGGCAGGCAAGGCAATGGGGTTGCCATCCTCCAGGTGGAGTCAAACAATAAATATATACACTGTAAAAATCTATTTTTATAAATTAATGTGTTATATTTGTTCCATCTTATAAAGTGCACTGT
>NW_015339218.1:0-213 GCF_001447785.1 Gekko japonicus
GCCTCTCCAGAGATGAGAGATTGGAGACTGGCCTTCAAAGTACCCCCTGCGGTCATCCAGTCCCACTCCGGAGTTAATGTACCAAAACTGTAGCATCTTCAAGAGGTGCAAAATCCCACCGAAGGGGATTCTCCAGTCTAGACTTGGAAATTAAATGGTGGTTCTGAGACCGGGCAACTGAGCTCCTGCAAGGGTGAATATCTTTCCCACAAT
>NW_015339219.1:0-213 GCF_001447785.1 Gekko japonicus
TCTGGACCTTTTGGCCCTGGAAAGCAGGGCTGCAGCAGGCACTCTGCTCTGCCCAGGAGCTGCTGGATGGCCTACCGATTCTTAATTAGATTAACACCAAGTAGATTAGTCTCTAACTAATTAGTGGTAATCCATTTAAGCTTCCCGCTCTTGGTCATTGCCACCCCCAAACTTCTGAGCTACATGTTATCTGCATTATAATTTGACTTGTAA
>NW_015339220.1:0-213 GCF_001447785.1 Gekko japonicus
GTGAAGCTGTTGGTAGACAGCAAACAGCAGGGAAGGAAACATGAGGATTGTGTTTGGACAGACGTGCTGGCAGCATGCGGAACTCCAGCAGCAGCAGTGCCAGCACTATTGCTTGGTTAGAAAACCAGCCCTGTTTGCCAAGCCAAATAGCCCGGTATGTGGTAATCAGCACATGTGCCAGGAGTTGCTAGGGATGCCAACCTCCAGGTGGGA
>NW_015339221.1:0-213 GCF_001447785.1 Gekko japonicus
CGGAGAGCCACTGCCGGCCTGAGTAGACAAGATGGGCCTTGATGGACCACGGATCAGAACCAGTGTTAGGCAGCTCCATGTGTGACGTTGCTTGCCGTTGCCGATGTCCAGGAGACAGAGATCGGTTCACTTGGAGAAGATGGCCACGTTGGAAGGTGGACTCCATGGCCTTGTATCCCGTTGGGGTGCCTCCCCTCCCCTCCCCAAACCCCG
>NW_015339222.1:0-213 GCF_001447785.1 Gekko japonicus
TTCTTCTGCCAGCTTCTCCAAAGCAGTTATCATACATACCATTTCCTTAGAACTGAGTATATTGGTGATGCTGGCTGAACAAAACAAAGACAGTCTTATTTGAAATTTCATAAATATGCCAAATAATACAATTGCACACACTAAATTGTGAATGACTAAGTTTATGTTCTCAAAGCAGTGAAATAAGTATAGCTTTGATAAGAAAGCAAATAA
>NW_015339223.1:0-213 GCF_001447785.1 Gekko japonicus
ACCTGGCCATGTGGTAAGCCAGTATCCCCCCATCCCCATCAGAGGCAGACACAGGCGGAGATCTCAGACCTGGAGATGGAGTCTGGGGCTTCTCCTGCAAGGCTGGCATTGGCTTAGGAATGCAGAAGGGAACATTCTGCCGAGGAGCCGATTTATGCTTTTCCTTTGACTTGCCCTTAGTCTTTGTGCTGAGTCCACCCGGTCGCCATGGAT
>NW_015339224.1:0-213 GCF_001447785.1 Gekko japonicus
TTTCCTGTCTCAAATAACCATTCTTAACAATTAGGGGATATTACACTATACTTATAAGTAGCTGTACTCTTAAATTCATCTCCCATCTTTCTTTTATCTTTTCTATTTCCTTGATTGCTTCTCTATGCCTATAGCTCTTGAACTCCTGGATTCTAGATTTTACTCTCATCCTTCTCTTTTTCCATCTATCAGTTTTCAGTCCTTTGAGGCTTT
>NW_015339225.1:0-213 GCF_001447785.1 Gekko japonicus
TGGCGGGCTGCGAGTGGGCGATAGCCGGGGCGGGCAACAGGCTCTCTCTTGTATCCGAAGCCTTTGGGCTTTGCGAGAGAGTGAAAATGAGAGCGGAACCTGTCGCGGTCCTCCCCTTCCCGCCCCCCTGGTCCCCTCTGCGCTGCCAGCTGAAACAGGGATCTCTCTTTGAGGTGTCATCCGTCCCCAGTTGAGCGCTGCACTCTTTCAGAG
>NW_015339226.1:0-213 GCF_001447785.1 Gekko japonicus
AATTGAAACTGAACCCAGACAAGACAGAACTGATGTTGGTTGGGAAGGCAGACCCCCTGAAAGATATTGTGTTTCCCACTTTTGATGGGGTTTAACTGACCCTTGCAAATGAGACCTCTGTAACTACCACCCTATCACCCTGTTCTCAGTTGTGGGTACATTATATGCATCCACGCTGTATGGCAAATTGGTAAGTTGGTTAGAAAACAAGGC
>NW_015339227.1:0-213 GCF_001447785.1 Gekko japonicus
CCCCATGGAGGCACCCAAGGTGACCAACAGTAAAAATCATAAAATACCACTAACAGAAACTCAAATAAAACTGTACCATCAACATGCTGCCATCAGCTTTGTTCAAAAGCCTTCTGGAGTGGAAAATCTATTAAACCTTTTCCAGTCCAATGAAAGTTAAACTCTTCTAAGCAGGCCTCGGTTACTGCCGGAGCACACCGAAGCACCGCTCTG
>NW_015339228.1:0-213 GCF_001447785.1 Gekko japonicus
CTTATGTTCTTATGTTCTAACTTTTCTTTACGGTTAATGCTCTGGCAGGACGGGTGGTTCTAAAGTAAAACTGGAGGGGGAATTTAGAAGGGGATGCTTATAGGCCATTTATTCGTATCATCACTTTATTTATGATCTGCTTTTCTTAGTAAAGACCCAAAATGACTTACCTTGTTCTCCTCTTCTCCATTTCTCCTCACAACAACCCTGTGA
>NW_015339229.1:0-213 GCF_001447785.1 Gekko japonicus
GAAATGAACCCGAGACATCGCCTGGGTGATTACAGTGGGAGCAAATTACCCGTTTGGACTGTAATATACAAATTTTAATATCACAATATTATTTTTTTGCCCTCCCCTTGGGTCCATTGCCTACATATTTACTTTCTTATTTATTTATTTACTAGGAATAAGTTCCATTTTGGAAATAAATACAAGCTTTAGAAAGAGGCTCTGAGAGAGTGC
>NW_015339230.1:0-213 GCF_001447785.1 Gekko japonicus
ACCCACACTGTCTGCATTATACACCTGGGCAGCCAGACAGTCATCACAGCACTGGTGCAAATTACAATGAGTAGGAGGAAACACTCAGGTACTTATAGCCACAGACTAGAAACCCCTAGCGGACTAGAAACCCCTAGCAGCATGAACTCAGCTTGTAAGAAGGGATGAGCACAAACTGGCTGATGTTCATCATGAATTTTGGCCTGTTTGGGG
>NW_015339231.1:0-213 GCF_001447785.1 Gekko japonicus
GTTTCAGTGAATTTTGAGAGCCCTTTGGACACGCTGGGGAGTGAATGGGTGAGAATAGTAAATAGATCACAATGATTAAGATAGCAAAGAGGTAAAGTCCTCACTTGGTCAATATATGCTTATGAATGACAAGCAGATTCCAACCTGTGACTGCATTATTCTAGAATGGTAGCTGTTGGTCTATTGGAGCAAAATAAAACAGAAATCCGGTGT
>NW_015339232.1:0-213 GCF_001447785.1 Gekko japonicus
TACAGTTTTTTGGTTATTCATTCTCGTTGGCGGTTCAAAGATTGCAGCCAGATTGCTGCCAGGGACTCGCCGATAGAACAAACCTGGCCTACTGAAAAATGTTGGTTTCCTGCTTGTTTGGGAGATTCCCAATGCATGTTGCTATCTTGAAACGCCTTCATGGCCTAGGAACCACATCTGTCTCTCCTTAAGAGAGCCAGTTTGGTGTACTGG
>NW_015339233.1:0-213 GCF_001447785.1 Gekko japonicus
GCCCTACTGGTGTCGGGCAAATGTAAATCTGACGCAGGCACAGAATGGGACGGTGCCCGGGGTGTGGTTTGTGTGTGGAATGGAGCTCCATCGACTCCTTGAAGCCTCTCCCGGTTAGGGCACAAGGACTCATCCGAGAGTCCTTCTCCTTCAGTGCACTCCCTGTTCCACAGATCTCTGGCACGGATTCTGTCGGCCTGGTGTGGAAGACTG
>NW_015339234.1:0-213 GCF_001447785.1 Gekko japonicus
CATCTGTAGATCATGTGACTCGAGACCTGGAAAATACTACTTATTTCCTAAATGGTGTCACAGTGTAATGCTGCAGATTTTTGAGATCTACTAATCACTTTGGAATGTTGTTTCCCTAAATCACGCCTGCAGAACTTAACTTATGAAGCCTGAAACAGCCTTTCAATAATATATGGTGGCCATATTAACAAAAAACCTGCTTTACGAGTCCCA
>NW_015339235.1:0-213 GCF_001447785.1 Gekko japonicus
GTTCTTGCTTATAACAATTTGCTTCTTGTGTGTTATTTAGTTCTCTCCAGATTAGAGTAACAAAGTAGGAGGTGAGGCAATAACTTAAATTTCAGCGGCAAGACTCGGTGCTTAAGCCGGATCTGAATTTCAGTGCTAAAGCAGTCAGTCCTTAGATTGTGAACTGTCCCATTTCAAATATCACCATCATCATTATTAATTATTATCATTGTT
>NW_015339236.1:0-213 GCF_001447785.1 Gekko japonicus
AAAAAGAAAAAAGTGACTGTCACTGCTCTGAAGTCTCCAGACAGTAACATCCATAACAAACCCAGAAATATAGCATCGGTATTTGCTGAGTACTATGAAGAGTTATACTCTACGAATTCTCCACCAGAGGATAAAATATCAGCATTCCTAGATTCTAGTCCATCACTAAAGTGTCTCTCAGCTGATCAAACTTCTTTCATGGAAGCACCTATA
>NW_015339237.1:0-213 GCF_001447785.1 Gekko japonicus
CTTCTGGTGGCAGGCTGTCTGTAGCTGACGGTGGGCTGGGACCTGCTCCAGCTACTCCTTCTCCTTCCACCGAGCCATCTGTGTTATCAGGTCTGACTGTGTCTGACTGATCCATGACAGCATCGCCCCAATGTTCCCAATGTGCCTAATGTTACTTCTGGGTCATCTTCTGGGTACCACAGCAACAGTACCTTTTGGGGAAGAAGGTGAGCC
>NW_015339238.1:0-213 GCF_001447785.1 Gekko japonicus
TTTTTTTCACATTTTCAGCTTTAGGATTTTCTTCTTTGAAAACGGTCTGGATGGCACGTCTTCTGGGTCATCCCAAGGTGTAGCTTACGGGATGCAGTAAACAACACTTTTGGAATGCTTATTGTCCACATCTGAAAGAGACAATGGGATGTAGCTGGGCAGCATGGGAACTTTGAACAGCCACACATTTGGGGGTCACCAGTGTGTTTGGCC
>NW_015339239.1:0-213 GCF_001447785.1 Gekko japonicus
TGGAAATGCATTAAATCTTGTAAATCAACATAAGAAAGCCTCATTTCCTTTATCAGTTCATTTCCCCCCCTGGCTCTCCATATTCATTTTCTTGAGAAGTAACCCATGCCAAAGGACCAGTTCCCTAACATATCTTAACCAGTATTGATGATGCTCATGGTGTTTTTTTCTTGAAGACAACTTGTTCACAACATGTTGCATGAAACAGAAACC
>NW_015339240.1:0-213 GCF_001447785.1 Gekko japonicus
CTGCTGCTGCTGCTTGCTGGGGGTTGGCAAAGTTGGTAGACAGGTGAGCAAGGAAACTGGTATAATCAGTCAACAGCAGTGACTGGGCCACGAGTAAGGGTGTGGCCCATCTAGCTTCCTGTCCCTTTAACAGACTAATATGAAGTACACCTTGATTTTCTCATCAGGAAAGTCTCTAATACGTAGCTCAATGTAGAGTTTACACTGTGCCAG
>NW_015339241.1:0-213 GCF_001447785.1 Gekko japonicus
CACTGTAAGTTCCTTGACTGTATGGCTTCATGTTCTGTGTGAACGAATGGGTGTATTGGGACAGGAAAGGGGGGAAACTGGAGCCCTTTGTGGGTATTTATGTATGTGAGAGGTAATGTGGTAGGATTGCAATTGTAGCAGCAATTCTTGTACCTTCTGCATCTCCAAACATTGGTTGAAACAGATGCAAAGTGGTCTACAAACATACATGGG
>NW_015339242.1:0-213 GCF_001447785.1 Gekko japonicus
ACCTGCAGATCCATTCTGAAGCTAGGGTGGTTTGTTTTGTTTTTTTAATGCACGAGCATGAGTTCTGGATTTTTTTTGCAGCACACCCCGTGGCTGAGACACTGCAATAACGTGGATGCATTACCACAGGATGTCTCTGTGGGTAACCAAACTGCCAGTGTGACCACAGCCCTAGTTTCATAGAACTAGATTTATTTCCCAGTTGCCTGATCT
>NW_015339243.1:0-213 GCF_001447785.1 Gekko japonicus
AAGTAATTGGCCTGATTCAGATTGGGGACATGTTGCTCAGGGTGGATAAACACTTTCCCTCTGTGACAGTGGTCCAAACTTGACTGAGACCCCCCCCAGCTTCTGTTTGTCTCAAGGGCAACCATATAGGTATTACAAGGTATTACATTTATCCCTGCAGCAACACGAGGGGGGGGGAGGTGATTTGCGTATGGAAACAGCATGGGAGAAAGG
>NW_015339244.1:0-213 GCF_001447785.1 Gekko japonicus
TTCACTGGCAATGAAGGTGGGATCCTTCTTCTCATGAACAATGACCATGAGCATCGCATCGTGCCCTGATGCCAAGGAGAGCCCCGCTTCACGCTATGCTTCTTCGGTCATCGCACCCCACACCACTCATAGCACCTCACTTCATCGCTTCCTCCAACTCGGACGAGTCCTGCAAAGCATCGCACCCCGCTTCCCCGGCATCGGTCATCTATC
>NW_015339245.1:0-213 GCF_001447785.1 Gekko japonicus
AAAAAAATGAAACGATAGGGACACACATGCGAAGAAAATGAGAATGCGGGATAGCCGTAAGTCAGGAAAGGAGATTTTGAAAGAGGAAAAAATTGCCCGTCCCCTATCCCACCACAAAGTAGAAATCTTTGAGGAAGCTAAAGGGTTGGGCTCTTTTTGAGACCACAAATAAAACCCTGTTTACTGACTTCTGCTCCCATTTCTGTAAAATCA
>NW_015339246.1:0-213 GCF_001447785.1 Gekko japonicus
AAAAGCACATTTGTTATTTCAGATTGAGAATTCCATATTGGTTAATGCACCTAAGTTACATGTCCTCTTCTGGAGGTGAAGCATTTCCCCAAGAAATTCCAAAAGTTGTATATAGAATCATAAAGCTACAACGGGCCATATCGTTCATCTAATCAAATTCCTTGCTCAGTGCAGGATCCCATAAACCATCCCTGACAAGTGTTCGTCCAACCG
>NW_015339247.1:0-213 GCF_001447785.1 Gekko japonicus
CTGCTGCTTTACAAGCAGGAACATTTTCTAGACCAGGGTTGCCATCGTGGAGCTATCCTACTTCACACATAATTTACCAGGGGGTGGAGAAATGGATGTCTCTAGACTTGCCTTGGGCGCGGGAGAGTTTACAATCTTCTGTTATGGAGCTAAACAAAGGAGGAAAGGTCAACAGGTACTCATCACAAGAATCCTTCCCTCCTCTGTATTTTA
>NW_015339248.1:0-213 GCF_001447785.1 Gekko japonicus
TCTGTTATTTCATGTATTTAAGAAAAAAGGGTTAAAACATTACCCCAGGCATGCTATGTTTGTGTGTCTTGCTCATTGTAGGCACTGTCCAATAGTCACTCTTCTCTTGACAGCCCCAACAGAACTGAAGAGTGCCTGTGTGCAGCTGTGTTTGCCATGCTTCTAGGTGTTTGTTTTTGGCTTTTCCGAAGTGAAGCATCAGGTCTTACAAAA
>NW_015339249.1:0-213 GCF_001447785.1 Gekko japonicus
TCCTGGCCTCTTGCTCTTTCTACTGATTGGGAAGAAATCCCTGCTTGTAGGTCAAGCGACACCCATGGGAGGCTCCTTACTTTTGGTAGCTCTTCCTTCAGGGACTGCAGGACATAGTACATGGAGCTCTTGCTGTTCTCCCGGGGAGTCACGCACACGACAGCCTCCCCGTGCACAGCCACATCTCCCGGCTTCACCCGCAGCTTGGAGACG
>NW_015339250.1:0-213 GCF_001447785.1 Gekko japonicus
GCTTCCATTTATGGATTACTCAGCGCAGTATCAGTCTTTCAGATATCATAATGAGATTTTGGCTCATCTTTTAAATGTATTTAAAATATTTGTTGGTAATCATAAAATTGCTGCTTGTTACTCACTAGTCATCCTATATATATAATTCTAAGGAATATATTTCTAAACATTCAACTATGTACACTTTGACATAATTCACAAATGTTGATGAAA
>NW_015339251.1:0-213 GCF_001447785.1 Gekko japonicus
ATGTTTACTTAAAGAGCCTTTGTTTAGGACCAGAATGAATAGTGGTCCCCTGAGGGCCATCTGCTTGGCCCCAGAGTGCCCTGGGAAACCACTTGACAAACTGGCAGAAAGGGAGAGACATCAGGGCCTGCTCAAGCTTCATGGGACCAAGGAATGCTGTCACAGATGATGCCTGGTCTCAGCCAGCCATCCCACCCTGCTGAGCACAACCTG
>NW_015339252.1:0-213 GCF_001447785.1 Gekko japonicus
CTAGCCATGGTGACTAAAGGGGACCTCCAAAGTTCTGAGGTAGTAAACCTCTGACTGCCATTCAGGAAAAGGCCTATATGCCCTGTTGTTGGACCTGCGGAGGAACTAGTTGACCATTGTGTAAGACAGGATGCGGGACTAGACGGACCGCTGATCTGATCCACAGGGCTCTTCTTATAACCTGATGGAGAATAATTTGTGATATCTTAAGTC
>NW_015339253.1:0-213 GCF_001447785.1 Gekko japonicus
GTACCGAGCCAGGAAGCCCAAGTATATATCGGTGTGCTTCCTGGATATCTGTTTGTTCATTTAAAACACTGGTTTGGCTGCCTCTCTCTCTTGTGGAATTCCAGGTGGCTCACAGGATAAAGAAAGCAGTTGTTATAAAGCACAGTAAAAACAATACAGATAAAACAAAACACATAAAAGAGCACAGTTTAAAAACTCCCATTAAGACTGTCA
>NW_015339254.1:0-213 GCF_001447785.1 Gekko japonicus
ATAGCCAGTGGCAAGATTTTCTGTTGGTTTGTGCTTCCCTCTCTCCATGCAGGAGGCTAAGAGGCTTCATGCTACTGAACAAACTGGTATTTCTGCACAGAGATGTCACAATAAACCGTTTAATATGTTATGGTTAACAAATCAGATTCAAATTAAGGTTTAGCATTCTCACTTGGGGCTCACTATCATTTGTTGTGCAGACTGCAATAAGTC
>NW_015339255.1:0-213 GCF_001447785.1 Gekko japonicus
CCAGCTTTCCAAGGGGCGTTGCCTTCCCTGTCTTGATGTGGGACCTTGTACATATGACCCCTGTGCTTTGAGGTGTGGTGCTTCTGGGTTGCTTTCAGTTCTAACCACTGGTCAGCCCTCTCAGAAGCACAGTGGAGCCTGAGAGTGTCAAGGCCTCAGATGGGAACTGAGCACCAGAGGTCCGGGTTGATGGATTGGCCTAGATGCTCCAGA
>NW_015339256.1:0-213 GCF_001447785.1 Gekko japonicus
CTGAAATCAATGGGCTTGGACTGGAGTCATTCTACATAGGGTTGCACTGTAAATGACCACACATTTGTGACAGGTGTATGTGGAGCTGCTTCATGATGACCGGGGGGCGGGGCTTATTTCACATCTCAAACATAGGTGCGCAATTAGCTACTCATCCCAGGTAGAGTGCCACCTCCCAACCTCTGCCACAATGGCTTGGTCTAGACATGTCTT
>NW_015339257.1:0-213 GCF_001447785.1 Gekko japonicus
CAAAGCTTCACTGCTAATCATTTTTTCCCCTCCATTAAACAAACTCTTACAGTATAACCAAATACCCCAGTGTTGATAAACACTTTAAATCTCATAATTAACTGTACAAAATATATGCAGAGGATTGTGGAAAAGTCTGGGTTCTTTCACTTTATTTATCTACACTAGAAACGGAAATAAAATGTTCATTATACTCTTAGAGTTGCAGACCAA
>NW_015339258.1:0-213 GCF_001447785.1 Gekko japonicus
GATGGCTCAGGCTCAATACATAACACAACCCCAGGAAAAACTGATGTCTCCTCTGATGCAGGAAGTCCATATTGATGATGTGTACTCCCTCCCCCTTTTTTGAGAGGGAAGAACTGCACTAACCAGGCAGTGCACGGAACTCCTGTTATAATCCAAGGCATTCCCATTCTCATGATGACAAGGGTTCTAGGGATGCCACCTTCCAGGTGGGAC
>NW_015339259.1:0-213 GCF_001447785.1 Gekko japonicus
GTTTCACGTTATTGTTTGGTTATTGTTTAACTGGGATGTTGTTGTTATGACTTTTGAAATAATAAGAATATTTTAAAAACACCCACACACAGTCTTGTTTGTTGGTGTTGTGCCTCCAAGAAGCACCCTGGCTCTTTCCTGTTTTCAACCACAATTCTCAGGGGGGAAGTGACCGTAGCCTCCTGACCCCTTCTGTTTTTGTGTCCTCAAACT
>NW_015339260.1:0-213 GCF_001447785.1 Gekko japonicus
GATACCATCCCAGCAGAATCCCATTCCACTTTTTTCAGATGAACCAAAACCCATTCTATTTCCTTTTCAATGGTGGAAAATTATCCTGGCTTAGAGCAAAGACCCTCCAGTGTTGCCAATATATTTTATTTATTTCAAATACTCATTGCTTTTCAGACAAGTACTTAAAGTTTGTTCAACTTTGAAATGTTAGGCCACATAGATTAAGGTTGG
>NW_015339261.1:0-213 GCF_001447785.1 Gekko japonicus
TTCCACCTGGAGGTTGGCAGCCCTATACAAAACAGTTCCCTTTCACTAATGAGTTTTACAGCATGGCCCATCCCATCCACCACATTATGGGCTGGATTCTGTGGATTGTTCCCAATAGTAGAGGTGCTTTCCTTTCTGTATAGAGCCTGCGTCTGATGCTAGAGACTCCTAGGAGTTTAGAATGCAAATGTGGTCCTCCACTCCCCATGAAAA
>NW_015339262.1:0-213 GCF_001447785.1 Gekko japonicus
TGGCTGTCTCAAAACCCTCTCCATTTGTACACCTGTGAAGTTTCTTTTTTGAATTACTGGCTGCCCAGATGTTCGCAGCCCTCGCCAAAGAAATCTCTGCTCAGAACATGGACTACTGGGTGGCTATAAGTTTTAGTGTGGGAATTCTAGTATTTGGTGCTAATTTCTGTGTACCTGCTATTACAGTAAGAACATAAGAGAAGGCAATGTTGG
>NW_015339263.1:0-213 GCF_001447785.1 Gekko japonicus
TGAAGTAATAGAAATGAAAGAGACCCCACTGCTACCTCTCTGTGCAGCCGTAATAGGTGCTTTTTCTGGGTGTGTGCATCACCTCTGGGGCCGACCCACCGCAGTAGAGATTGTGTTGTGAGCCACAGTTGTGGCTGGGAAAGGATTTGAGGCAGGGGAAAGAGGCGCTTCCTTTATAATGCTTGCGGAAGTGTGCCTGGCCACGAAAGCTTA
>NW_015339264.1:0-213 GCF_001447785.1 Gekko japonicus
CTTGTGGTTTATATTTTTGCATACTATATCCACTTGGGGTCCCTATTTTTTGGCTCATTATTTCACACCAAGCACAAAGACCAGCAGACGAAGTCAAGAGCTATCAAAGCAGTTTCTTCACCTGCAGAATGAACCTGGCCATGCCGTTTGCATGTTGGTGGTGGAAAGTGCCGTGAAGCCACAACTGACTTATGGCGACCCAGTAGGGTTTTC
>NW_015339265.1:0-213 GCF_001447785.1 Gekko japonicus
AAACATTCCTGTTGGGAGTCAATGAAGAGCCCCAGATGCCTGCTTGTCTCTCCTCTTACCACTCCACCATACTCAAGATGATTCAGGTTAGCTCTGCAGCCAGTAACAGTACAGCGTCAGGTGTACAGAAAGCACATCAAAAAAATACAGCTCACACCATATGGCAGCAGGCTACAGCATCTACCTCCACATCTAACAAGCAGGGCAACACAA
>NW_015339266.1:0-213 GCF_001447785.1 Gekko japonicus
CCATGGCCTTCAGTTTGGAAGACCTGAGCGGGGCTGTTGACGGCTGGCCATTTTGTAGGCCATTAGTCCACAGGGTCACCATAAGAAAGAAGTAACTTGAAAGCACGTTAACACACACCAGTGGAGATAATTCGGCACCCCTATAGAGCAGCAGATTGACGGCACAAACTCACACATGTGACACATGGAAGGCATCAAGTCTAATCAGTCATG
>NW_015339267.1:0-213 GCF_001447785.1 Gekko japonicus
CTATCTGAATAGATCACTTCATAGATTGTTCCTGATGAGGAGGCTATGCTTAAACACTTAGAGCACTTATTATCTGAATACCACTTTCTGAAAGTGTGTGCAGCTTTGTTCTCATGTATATTGTTGCTGCAGGGATAGCCCTTCAGGCTCTTTTGATCATTGTTATGACTTTTGGTACTGTACCAGCCTCACAAGTCATCTCAGGGCAACTCT
>NW_015339268.1:0-213 GCF_001447785.1 Gekko japonicus
GTGGAAACCTGTCGGAACAGGCACACATCATGCGCTGGCAAACGGTTAGTGTAAGCCCCATTGTCAGGATTAATGTAAACCTAGATGGCAGTTTGAAAATGGAAAGCACATCAAAGTCGAAAACTGAACGTTACTTCAATTAACAAATAGGAAAATAATTTCATCGGAGAGACTATAATGACTGCAGACTATGAAGCTATTGCTGCTTTTTTT
>NW_015339269.1:0-213 GCF_001447785.1 Gekko japonicus
CCAATGTGTGGTATCTGATCACATGTATCAAAGTTGCAAAATATATGCATTGATCTATCCACAGAAAATACGTCTTAAGGGTACATATTGAGAGGATTGTGAATAGTATGATTTCCCATTATATGCGGTTTGAGTGCCAAAATTAGATCCACTGGAAAGGGCTACATGTGGTTCGAAATTTGCAGTGCATGCTGATGCTGTGTGCACCGGCAG
>NW_015339270.1:0-213 GCF_001447785.1 Gekko japonicus
AAAAGGGACAATGACAGACTTGTTTTGGAAACAAGACCAGGCAATTTGAAAAGCTAAAATTTGGAGAGAAATTTGAATGAGCATTTCTGCAATAAGTTTGTACTTTTTAAATTTTGTGCACAGAGTGTCCAAAGTGAAATGGAAATATAAAAATGCCAAGCCACATATGGTTAAATAATTACACCTAGGGTTGCCAAATCTAAATCACTCACC
>NW_015339271.1:0-213 GCF_001447785.1 Gekko japonicus
TTCCAATATAGGTCGGGTAATGATGTAATTTTATAATCTTCTTCTTGTATCTGCTGCCAATGTAGTTTTTCTTGCGTTGTTAATAATCTCGTTATATTAGAGAGAATTACTGCCTCACGATATAACTTTAAGTCAGGGAAATCTAAGCCACCATCTCTCGCCTTTCTCCTCAGTGTGCTAAATTTTATCCTAGGTTTTTTGTACCCTCAGAAA
>NW_015339272.1:0-213 GCF_001447785.1 Gekko japonicus
CCACTACACCAAACTGGCTCTTTGACAGGTCCATCAGTGTTCATGGTGAATAAAGGGAACCTTCATAGTCATATAAATCAGACTTCTGAATAGCAGTGCTAGGAGGTAGCATCAAGGGAAAGCCTTGGCCTCTATATTGTTTGTTGGCTCTCAAGGGCAGCTAGTTGTTCACCGTGTGAATCAGTATGCTGGACTAGATGGAGCACTGGTCTG
>NW_015339273.1:0-213 GCF_001447785.1 Gekko japonicus
AAAAGCCACTAAAAGCACAGTGGAAAAGCTCTGCCTTTCAGAGCCTCCATCATTTCAAGAGCTTATGTGGACCTAGACAGTCCCACAGATATGAGGATACCAGGTCTTGAAGGACTTGAAAGTTGAACACTAGCAGCTTGAACTGAGCTTGGAAGCAAATTAGCACCCAATGCAGCAAGTTTAAACATCTGTCTTTTGGAAATGATATTTGGA
>NW_015339274.1:0-213 GCF_001447785.1 Gekko japonicus
ACCTTGAACTTGACTCGTTATTCCACTGGTACCCCGTGCTCCTAACCACTCCACGAAATCGGCTCCGGTGCCTCCACTATCTGCCTTCAGCGCCTTCTGACAACTGGAGGATATATTCTGCTCCCCGGATTCCCCCACTACGAGCAATAAAATGAAATAAAATTAAAACCTCTTTAAGGTGGAACGGGGTCAACAGCCACCGCCGCAAGCAAT
>NW_015339275.1:0-213 GCF_001447785.1 Gekko japonicus
CAACAGGCGATTCCTAATCTATCAAGTCCACTAGAGAAACCAAACCAGTTAATTTGAAATTCCAAAATCTGGGGATAAATTCAAAGAAGGAGAATTTTGGAAGCTTCTTTCGTTTCTAGTAGGTAGTCATGCTGAGCTGACCAGGACAGAGACTAAATCATTTGGAACAGTTCCTAGAAGAGAATTAGGTTGAATCTGCATTTGCATTTTAAA
>NW_015339276.1:0-213 GCF_001447785.1 Gekko japonicus
TGTCTTTCCTCTAAAAACTAACATACTGTAGATTTCTTTCTGCAAATCAGAGAGTATTTGCAATTACTTCCCTAGAAAATACAATGGGAGAAACAAGCAGATCTGGGGGTCCTCTGGACTATCAGCTGGTTGGAGGGAATGACACAAACAAAAACCTGAGAACTGGTCCTGACCTGGATGGCCTAGGCAAACCCAATCTTGTCAGATCTCAGA
>NW_015339277.1:0-213 GCF_001447785.1 Gekko japonicus
GGTTGTAAATGCCCTCTCTTATCTGGAAAAGTGCATCTTGCCCATACTCTGCCTGTCTCAGGGATGTCAATGCACCTTTTCATCACCATGACTGTCACAGCATATCTTGCCCATCTGCCAGTCATCCACGACACTCCCCAACAGCAGCTTTTGAATAAGGATGTCAAGAGGTCCTCTATCCGCTGTTCTCACTCACCTGGACATAGCTGATCT
>NW_015339278.1:0-213 GCF_001447785.1 Gekko japonicus
CCCTATAAATGTTTGTTTCTTTCTCTCTTATCCAATAGGGGAAATGGAGTGGGACTCCAGTGGCATATCTTGCAAAGAAAATTATATGATGGATCCAGAATTTCCTTATGAAACAAAAGTGTTCCAGGATATTTTGAACAACGGCTGCTAGCAATGTTCCCTCTACGCTCCACAGTGCTGTGAACAAAAAAAAGCTACTAGCATTAAAGCTGT
>NW_015339279.1:0-213 GCF_001447785.1 Gekko japonicus
ACTGCAACTCGAATAGCTAAGATCTCAATGGAGTGCCTTTTTTAAATCGTATGGAAATGGTATGCACCTGTTGTATCCCCAGCTACATATCTCCACTGCTCTTTTAGGATGCCCGCTAGTGTGACAGTGGCTCCGCATTATTCAAAAGCTCTGCAGCATCAAGAGACAGCCACCACCTAAGGCGAAAACCTAGGGTTGGATCCCCGTGAGTCC
>NW_015339280.1:0-213 GCF_001447785.1 Gekko japonicus
GCTGCCAATCTGAGCAAACAATACTGACTGTGATAGATCGAGGGTCTGATTCAGTATAAGGTTGTGTCATGTGTGTTCAGGAAGGTTCACCAATTATTTGACGAGGCTCCTTACAGCATCTTAAAGACTAGCAAATATATTGTGGCATAAACTTTTGTGAAGGAAAAATTACAACACACACCCTAGAATGGACGTTGGAAATGGAGTAGAAAC
>NW_015339281.1:0-213 GCF_001447785.1 Gekko japonicus
TTTATACAATCATACTTACGGTCACATTCGTGTTGGGATATTTTAGGGGGCAGCAGTGTTTTATAAATGCACCTGTGCAACTTGTTAATTTACAATGAGGGAAACATGCAAGTGACCTTGGAGGAAATTAACACTGTGGAACACTGAACATGCTCCTATCCTGGAAATAATCTAAGCATTTCTTATAACAAGACTGGAATTTAGAGATGTGTG
>NW_015339282.1:0-213 GCF_001447785.1 Gekko japonicus
TATTTCCCAACCCGGAACTGGCAACCCCATCTTTGAATGACCCATTTGGGAAACTGTTCTACCACCTTCCTCCTCATTTGGTTCTCTTTGTCCTGGAATATTTTAAATATTTTAAACACAGCCTGAGAAAATGGCTATTGCCTGTAGCTTAGTGTTTGTACTGTGCAGGATTATGAGTTGGCAGATCTTAGGTTCAAATCTCACCTAGCCCTG
>NW_015339283.1:0-213 GCF_001447785.1 Gekko japonicus
ACTTCCAGTAGACACACCAAAATGACTCTAGCGTACCAAGCCTCCCCCCCTCCCCCCCAGATCCTCCCAATAGTGTCTGAGGCACCAACAGCATCAAAGGGAACTGCCAAGAAGTCTCCCAGCATGGCATCCCTTTACTTAGGAAGTGTTTGGTAATAATGTTGTGTACTTGGGGGCAATAGCAGATTAAGAAATGGCTTTACTAGAATAATA
>NW_015339284.1:0-213 GCF_001447785.1 Gekko japonicus
TAACAGTCTGTATTTTTAAGAAATTCACCTACATATCTTCTCCAACCTGACCTTGCCTTTCTCAAATGGACAAGAATAAATTTCTTCTCTGGGTTATACAAGTTAACTTTAGAGTGACCTCATGGTTATGTAAGTGTGACCTCATGGTTATGTAAGTAAGTGCCAACGATTTGCAACTAATTTATGGCGACCCCAGCAAGAAGCTTTCAAGGC
>NW_015339285.1:0-213 GCF_001447785.1 Gekko japonicus
CGTCCATCTAACATCTCCAAATAACTCATCACTTACAAATTCATTCCTGATTTCTGTGTCATTGTTGTCATAAATCCGAACCTAAAAATCCTAATTATTATTAGGAGAAATTAATTTATATAACCTACTAATTGTCCTATCAAGCTGATCAACAATCATTTCCAATTAGCTTATATTAAATCAACAAAGGACAAAACTACCAACACCAAAATC
>NW_015339286.1:0-213 GCF_001447785.1 Gekko japonicus
CATGAGGTTTTGTAAAGGTGAGCAGGGTCAGATTGTCTCTTCCATAAGATGGTATCAGCTGACCATAGAGGAACCATGCCTCATAAGAAACCATAGCCACCAGCATCAAGGCGGGGGTGGTTACTGAAAGCGGCCAAGTGTGTCTGAAATGCCACTGAGAGGCAGAATGGAAAGCACATCTGGGCTGACAGGCAGGGCTATTTTGGGGCAGGA
>NW_015339287.1:0-213 GCF_001447785.1 Gekko japonicus
CACCTTCTCTGGGTCCAGTTTGGGTAACATTGCAAAACCTTACTCACATGTGCATTCATAGCAAAAAAGCCTTTCTCTCATTTCCCATTTCTCTTCAGTGAGGCACTGCAATACAGCCTGGTGGTACTGCTTGCCTTGGATAACATTTCTGTTGCTATGTGCTCAGTCTCTGGGGTGCCCAAAGGAGGACTGTAAATTCCCCCACGTGTGTGC
>NW_015339288.1:0-213 GCF_001447785.1 Gekko japonicus
GTGAAGTAGAAGGAACTGTTTTTGTCTCCCACTGTTTTTGGCAAGACTTTCTCCTTCCCTCCATTCCTGGCTTTTGTGTGTGTGGCCAGCCATGGCTTAGTAGTAGAGCATCTGCTTTGAATATAGCAGATCCCAAGTTCAATCCCTTCCAACTCCAGGTAAAACAACCAGGTAGTCAGTAACTTGGAAGACCTCTACCTGAGACCCTGGAGA
>NW_015339289.1:0-213 GCF_001447785.1 Gekko japonicus
GCAGAAGGCCAGTGGCCAGGTGGAAGAGAACCAAGTGTCATGAGATGGGAAGGAGAGGGAAGGAAAAACCAGTCAAGTGACTGGGAGAGGCCAGTAGCCAGCGGAACACCACAGCAGGAAGCCAGCAAGTAAACATAATACCCTGGCTTCTTTGAAGGTCCCTGTCAAAGGGCTATCTCAGCCACGGCTCAGCGGTAGAGCAACTGCTTGGCA
>NW_015339290.1:0-213 GCF_001447785.1 Gekko japonicus
GTTTACACCCTGTGTTGCTAGCTGGCACTTTGAGGAAGCGTACAGTATTATAAAAAGAAAATCAACCTCGGGAGAAGCAAGCTTGTCGCGCTTGTGTTGCATTACAGATCTGTGGACTCAGCCTTCTCCCGCCAGAGTCCACAGTCTCGGCCTCCGGTGCCCCAGTGGGATGGGCGGGGATCTTGGGCCCTGCCAAGAACTGGATTATCTTTA
>NW_015339291.1:0-213 GCF_001447785.1 Gekko japonicus
GTCTGCCTGCCTAGACTTCCTCTGTAATAGGACCACATCAGCCACCACAATTATTTGTTAACATGACCTTAGACCACTTGCGGCCCACGCTATGACTAAAACTAGTCTGGTCACTGCTTAGTGCTTTCTCAGCTTCACACCGACTTCCTCAGAGGTGGTCCCTGAAATACACGTCCTTTGCCATGAATAGGAGCTCTGGAGCTGGCACCATCT
>NW_015339292.1:0-213 GCF_001447785.1 Gekko japonicus
GACTCCACAGATTAGAGGGAGCATTGCTAGGAGTATAAAATGGATGAGAGGAGAAAGATGTTCACAGCTCTGGGTCCCAATTGGGGAGAAAGGCAGGGGGGGGGTATGAATGAAGTAAAATAAAATAAAAATATTATCCTTCCAAGCACAAAGCCTTGCTAGTTTCGAGGCAGTGCCTGATACAAACTTATCACGAATATCTGAAATGTTTTT
>NW_015339293.1:0-213 GCF_001447785.1 Gekko japonicus
CTTAACCACTGCACCACACTGGCTCCCAAGCAAGAAAAGCATGAGCAACTCTGTTACGTTTGGTTAACTCTTACCTTCCATCAGTCTGGCAAAAGGTTCTGGGCATGTTGAAGGAATGGGAAGGGCAAGTTTATTCATGGCAACACCATATGCAACTGCTAGACCATCAATTCCTCGAAATGGTACTTCTCCAGTTAGCAATTCCCATAGTAA
>NW_015339294.1:0-213 GCF_001447785.1 Gekko japonicus
CTGTAGACACCAGGAGGTTTCCCAGTCTTCCTAGCTGCTTTTGCTTGATTAGAGGAGCAAACATGAATCTGGCGACTTAAATGGCTAAAGGGAGGCCCTACCAGGCAAAACGTGGAGGAGCTATAGCTCTTCTTCATCCACTCAGTGCACAATGAAGCCCACAGCCTGCCTGACTACCACAGGCACATGGAGTCAGAGGAACAAAAGTATAAA
>NW_015339295.1:0-213 GCF_001447785.1 Gekko japonicus
TGTGCACGGAAAAGGGCACTTTCACTATCAAAGGGGGTGATTTGCATAGACTGTGTCTTCCGCGCCATTTTCAAGGCTTTACCCACCCTCAGGAACAATTTGGAGGGGGCTGAAGGGCCCGCAGCAGACAGGGGGAGCTGGGAAGGCAACATGTTCCAGGCATGCAGCTGTGCTTGCAGATTTTGGGGGGGTCTCCAAGACCTTCAGTCTTTT
>NW_015339296.1:0-213 GCF_001447785.1 Gekko japonicus
GGATCTTGGGTGTCTCTCTGCTACATTTAAATGAGAGCATTTCTTTCTCCTCTGACTTCATCAGGTAGGCAGCCAAGCAGCATGGAAGCGTTCGTTCACAGCTGGGCTGCGCAAGCATGTGGGCGTCTTGCTCAGAGAAATCTTCTGATTTATACAGACGCCAACCAAAAAAGAAAGAAAGAAAGACTGCAGCTATAAATAACTCACAAAGTC
>NW_015339297.1:0-213 GCF_001447785.1 Gekko japonicus
CTTCCTTGGTGGCCTCCCATCCAAACACGGACCAGAGCCGACCCTGCCTGGCTTCCAAGGTCTGATGACATCATGCTAGCCTGGGCTATCTGGGTCAGGGCAAAGGAGGAAGGGGGGGGGGAAGTGTTGTCGTCACAGCTGACATATGGCAACCTGGTAGGTTTTCAAGGCAAGGAGAGAAGTAGCTGGCCATTGCCTGCCTCTGCACAGTGA
>NW_015339298.1:0-213 GCF_001447785.1 Gekko japonicus
TCGTGGACAGTTATTAAATGCCACCGTGCGTCTGCTTCAGAAAGGAGCGACTCTGGGAGAAGAAAAGAGTTTCAGCGGCCATCACAGATAACTGCTGGGTCCACGTGCCACAGTTCAACGGTGGCAGAAAGGGTTGACAAGACACAGGCAAATTGTTGGGACCCTGTAGTGATGTCAAGGCAAGGGATGGACAAAGGTGGTTTGCCATTGCCT
>NW_015339299.1:0-213 GCF_001447785.1 Gekko japonicus
CCCCCCCCCGGGGGGGGGATCCCTCAAAGTCTGGTGGGCTTCTGATGTACTTCGTAGACATCTCCAGGTTGTAGCCCATCCCCAGTCCCACAGGACGGCTGTCTTCAATGTTTCCAGACCCAGGACCTATGTTTAACCTTCACCCTCCACCCCTGGCAGCAGGGTGCCCATTAAGTTGCAATCATGTGACAGGAAATCATATAATATCGGAAT
>NW_015339300.1:0-213 GCF_001447785.1 Gekko japonicus
AGGATGACCTTTTGTGTTTTACTTAAATCCAGCATGAAGAGGAATGCTAGTGCCCTCAAAACCTTGCACCCTTCTTTCTGACATTCTGGTTCTGATAAGGGTATGACCTTTCTGTTACAAATAAATCAGAGTGTTCTCCTAAAAAAACAAACAAAAAACCCTTCAGATACTTAAACAGATAAACTTGCCACTAGATTTTCAAGGAGGGTGTGT
>NW_015339301.1:0-213 GCF_001447785.1 Gekko japonicus
AAAATATCAAGTTCATTCTCTAACAGCCCAGGTGGAAGCCCAGGCACTAAGTTTTGGGAAAGAGGCATTGTATCGCTATCACTTGCTCACATTACTCTTTCAATTAACTTCACTGTGCCCTGTTTCCAGGGTCCGCAGGTATGATTTTTATGTATGTTATGCACTCATAGATCATGAAGTTGGAAAGAGGTTGTGGCTTAGTCATAGAACATC
>NW_015339302.1:0-213 GCF_001447785.1 Gekko japonicus
ATAACATTAGCCAAGCCCCGATGACAGCACATTACACACAAGCACATTACACACAGAATTACACATAGTGCTGAAGAGAGGAGGTTTTTTGTGGCATTTGTACATCAGAGTAAACCATGCACCTTTCAAAATGCTAATCAAATATTATTGCAAAAAGTGTCTAAATTGATTTTTGAATTAAAATCTTTAGTACCAAATGGAATGAATCAGATG
>NW_015339303.1:0-213 GCF_001447785.1 Gekko japonicus
GCTCATCTTGCTGCATTCAATGTTTGCCCCAGCATCTTGATTTTTAAAAAGTGTCCAGATCAGGATATGACTGTGTATCAGAAGACTGAAGGGAGGTGAGAATTTGCACAATTGCCTCGGTCAGCTGCTCTTTGGTCCTGGGCAGATCAAGTAGAGTCTTTATGGCTATCTCTTGAAAAGCCTTGCAGCAGTTGCAGATGTTCTCTGGAAGTT
>NW_015339304.1:0-213 GCF_001447785.1 Gekko japonicus
CCACTACACCAAACTGGCTCAAGAGGAGAGAGCTGATGGGTGAGGAAGGCCCTGGAACATGGAGAGATATTTGACTTGGGAAAGACAAAAGTTCATCTGTTCCCACAGCCCCTACAAGGAAGCCACAGCTCAAAGAGAAGCAACAGGGAGTGATGCCCCGTTGATCAAGCAGATACACAAACAAAATTTCTACTTGGCTTGGCATATCCAGCA
>NW_015339305.1:0-213 GCF_001447785.1 Gekko japonicus
ATACCCTGCCACATATTTTGTTAGTCTTGGATTGGATGTGAAGACTAGGCTTCTACTCCTGGACTCCAGCTGTGCTGGGCATGGAGTAGCCACCAAGGGAGGGAAGGCATTATGGTATAACCTGATCTCATTAGATCTCAGAAGCTAAGCAGGGTCAGTAGTTGGGTGGGAGACCACCAAGCCGAATAAATCTTGTCCTTTGTATGAAGACTT
>NW_015339306.1:0-213 GCF_001447785.1 Gekko japonicus
GCTGGGAGAGATCAGGGGAAGATTCCTGATTGGGGGCTGTGTGGGTGAGCCAGGAAGTGTTTCCTCAGAGCAGCAGTGAGGCCTCAGTCTGGGTTACTATAGCAACCTGGAGTTGGCTGACGAGAGCCAGGGAGCATCACTTTGGTAGCCATGGCAACCAGGGTAGCCTCCTTTTTCTCAGAGTCAGTTTGGAGTAGTGGTTAAGAGCACAGA
>NW_015339307.1:0-213 GCF_001447785.1 Gekko japonicus
CAAGTGAATGTAATCAGACCCCTGATACGGGGCTCTCCAAGAAGACTGCACCGACATATGATGTCAAGATATTTGTAAGCCAGTGACACTTTCCTTTGAACGTAAACTCATAGATGTCATTTAAGGCACATAAGCAGCTGCGGGAGAGAGGCAGCTTGGCACAGGGGTGTTTGTGCATCTGATAAGCACTCCGTTATCCTACTCACGGGACTC
>NW_015339308.1:0-213 GCF_001447785.1 Gekko japonicus
GAAGTTCTCTTAAGTAGGATTTTCTTAGCATCACAGGTCAAGCACTTTTAATTTATAAGATCAATTTAAAGAGGTTCCTTGGATAGATAAATTATTAGGCTATTTCAAGCAGCATTCTGGAAAGCTGCACCAGGCTATAAATATGCATGTGGTGACCTTATCTGAAACATTCCTCCTTATAGCTGTGTCCAAATCTTTAAGCTAGAAAAGAAT
>NW_015339309.1:0-213 GCF_001447785.1 Gekko japonicus
CCCCCCCCCCGGCTTTCTGAGGCCAGCTAAAAAGACCACACATGGAAGGAGAACCCCAGAGGGTCCAACACTGCTGGACTCACCCTAGGAGCCCCCATCCTCTGACAAGGGCTTCTGAAGATGACCATCGTGGTTAAGTGGGTTCATTTCAGTCTGTATCTGATTTGAAACAGGAAAGAAGAGTGGTAGGAAGGGAAGTTCTGCAAAATTTCA
>NW_015339310.1:0-213 GCF_001447785.1 Gekko japonicus
AGTTTTTGCTAGGGATGCCACAAACTTGGCAACAAACACATTGGCGGGTGAAACCACCATTTTGGACTACCACAATTGCCTGTGAGCCAAGTCTTGAATCTCTTTGCTTTGCTGCTGTTTGACTAAAATGGCGACCGAACAGATGTGGGGTTGTCATATGGTTTTGTTTTGTTGTTGGCATTTGTCTTCTGTATGTAAATAAAACTATTTTTT
>NW_015339311.1:0-213 GCF_001447785.1 Gekko japonicus
GACGGTGAACTGGAAGGGAAGCAGAGACATGTACCATCGTAAAATGTGTGGATTGTGCTCCTTCATGCGTTCCAGCCATAGCAAGGGGGCGTGATCCACTATCAAGCGAAAGGGGTTATTTGTTAGATAGTATTGAAGCGAGCCCACAGCCCACTTCACCGCTAAAGCTTCCTTCTCCACTGTCGAATAACGCGTCTCCGCCGGTTGTAGCTT
>NW_015339312.1:0-213 GCF_001447785.1 Gekko japonicus
GAAAGTATAAATAAATAAATAAATATAAGCTGTGTGGTAGGTGTGATGGAGGTTCGTTTCCTTCTGCCGTGAGACTGCTTTTGCACCTATGCACTAAATGACATTGACTCTCTCCCAGATTCATGGTTGGCTGGGTCAGGTAACCAAAGAATTCCGGAAGAGGGGAACAGGCCCATAGCCAGAAAAAAAATGTTACAGGGGGGGGGGGGCCAC
>NW_015339313.1:0-213 GCF_001447785.1 Gekko japonicus
TGTGAGAAAGCTTGTCTTTCCAGAGATAGAACAGCACCCACCCCTCAAGCTGACTGTTGCCCACATTTGTTCCATCAGCAGCAGGGATTTAGAACACGTAGGGAAGGATCTAACACCTAATGCATTATAACAAGATTAGACACTGAGCCAACGTTTTGGGCCCTGTCCTGCTCAGAAGAGTGGTCACTACGATGGTACCGTCAAGACATGCTC
>NW_015339314.1:0-213 GCF_001447785.1 Gekko japonicus
TTTCAATTTAGAAGAAAGCAGACTAAAGACGGGAAGAGAGTCCTGATAGAGGGCCGACACGGTTACGTATAAGTATACAGAGGGAAAAGCATACAGAGGGACCTTTCCCCCTCTCATACTATAAGATCTTGAGGCAACCTAACAGCATTGACGGGCAGCAGATGAGAGAATGGTAATAAGAATCCGGCTTCATACAACGCGGTGATGCACTCA
>NW_015339315.1:0-213 GCF_001447785.1 Gekko japonicus
ATCAGGCTACTTTCCCCTCTGTTTCCCTGGGATTTAAATCAAGTGTTTGCTTATTTTCTCTCTCCTGACCCTCTGGAATGGTGGCTTACAACTACGATTATTAATCTAGACAGTGCCATCCATTTGGTACTTTAACTGCTTAATGTAAAAGGCAAGAACCTGCCCTAGAGCTTAGAACCTGGTGAGGGTAAAAATAGCAGAAGAAGAAGAAGA
>NW_015339316.1:0-213 GCF_001447785.1 Gekko japonicus
GTCCTCTTAATTTGCGGCACTCCAAACACTTATGAATTAATGATGTTATGCGTCCTTTGGCTCCTATGATCCAAAAACCGGCATCTCTGATGGCACCTTCTGTAAGATGGCGGCCTTGATGTGCCACCTTCTCATGGTAGTGTTGCATCAATAATAGTGTCACATGCTGGTTGCCTGGTAGGATTATTGGGTGTTTTTCAGTCAAAGCCAAAT
>NW_015339317.1:0-213 GCF_001447785.1 Gekko japonicus
TATGATTCCAGGGGGTGAAAAAAGAGAATTACCAGAATGTCATTCCACCCTCATCCAAACCATCACTCTGAGGCTGCATCTATTCGGTGATGATTTTTCATTTTTCCTGTGTTGCCAAGGCAAACAAAAAGGAATTTGCTATGGCAACAGTGTCCACATGGTGTTTCTCCCTGTACTTCTCTTTCCCCAGCCAACCATGGCTGCTATCTCTCC
>NW_015339318.1:0-213 GCF_001447785.1 Gekko japonicus
GTAGCTCATCACCAGCATTTGAACAGAGCCTGAAAAACATTACTGAAAACAAGGGTGGCCCTTGTGTCCTTCTAGGCTGAAGCCTCTGCATGAAAAGTTTTAGATTGGGAGAGTTCTGCCTGTATTAACACCATCATCCTTTTATGAATAGCTAACCATTCTTGCAAGGTTTTATAACTTCAGAACCGGTGTCCATATAAACAGCCTAGAATT
>NW_015339319.1:0-213 GCF_001447785.1 Gekko japonicus
ATCCTGTGGGATGTTTGCCCACCTCCCATGCTATATCACAAGCTCCTTTCAGAAAGTCCATATGAGATGGGTAGTAAAGAGGAGAACTCAGAAAGACCGAGCATAAACCCTAGCTTGATCCGACCCATGGGTTGTAAGCCATTGATTCAGAATTTCTTTTATTATTGTTGTTGTTATGGAAAATTATTATGGAAGAGTGCTGTGCAGAATAAA
>NW_015339320.1:0-213 GCF_001447785.1 Gekko japonicus
CTCTTCCACTGAGCCACGCCCCCTCCCCTGTGTGGAAAGGGCAGAGGCATTTAAAGGAGCAGGATAAGGCATTTGAGAAGGGGTGTGTTATCAGTCAGAAGACGGAACTTGACTGTGCATCCCAAGATGGAGGTCGTATGATGTGTTTCATGCTGCTTCAACAACTGGACCATCCCCTGTGAATGTCATAGAGTCACAGAATCATAGAGTTGG
>NW_015339321.1:0-213 GCF_001447785.1 Gekko japonicus
AGAGCTAGCCACTTCCAAATGGGTACTTCCTAGGTTTTATTTTATTATTATTTATTTTATTTATGCAGGTAAGGGAGGAAAATTTAGTTATCTCACTGGCCCTCCAGCATACTTTAAAAGTAACCAATCAAAAGTTAGCATTTTTAATCCTTCTGCTGGGTATAAGTAGGTCTAGCTGAGGGCCAAATTCAGAGGTCTTTTTCTGTAAAAAGA
>NW_015339322.1:0-213 GCF_001447785.1 Gekko japonicus
AGGAAAACATGAGATGCAAGGTTCCCAAAGAAACTGTTCAGCATTTTACATATCAAATATGATGTAGCTGGATAATATTGTCTTGTACGTGGGTCAGCAACTTACGGCTCCACCCCCTGTCTGAAAAGCTCAGTGGGCACCAAGGATCAGATGATGCCATGATGCCCAAGGGCACCAGACTGGAAAACCCTGCCATAAACTTTATGGACATCC
>NW_015339323.1:0-213 GCF_001447785.1 Gekko japonicus
TCCACAGCTTAGAGGGAACATTGAAAATGACCACAGGGGTTTTTGTTGTTGTTGCTGCTGCTATTCTGGCTAAGCATTCCGGCACATGTAAGTTTCCTGAACCAACCTGCCTAGACTATTAACTGTGGTAGCTAAGCAGAACCTCCATGACTGGGGGAAGTATACCTTTCATCCCAAGTGCAAGAGACAGTCAGAAGAAAGCTGTAGCTTCCA
>NW_015339324.1:0-213 GCF_001447785.1 Gekko japonicus
TCACAGCAGCACGAAACTGATTAAAAAGCAAATCCAGATTTGACTATTTTTATTTATTTTTACTTATTTACATTATTTATAGTCTTATCTATGTGGGAGTGCCTTTGAAGACATTTAGGAAGCTCCAATTGGTACAAAATACAGTAACAAGGCTTCTTTCTCGGGTAAGCCATTTGTAAAATATTTCCAGCTGGACCCTTTCCAATTCCAGGT
>NW_015339325.1:0-213 GCF_001447785.1 Gekko japonicus
TGCTTGCGTGAACCAGGCTTCACTTAGCTGCATGTGCAGCACTGTGGCTAGCATCATTGATCCCGCATTAGTTTCTGGCGCTTCTCCCCATCTGCGGCGGCCTTGTTTCTGAGTGATGTTGCATCGGACTTGCTGATTAGTCTACAGAAAATTGCCAGCTTACCAAAATAAATTGAATGAGCCCGCTTTTGCCCTCTTTGTAGTGATGGCAGT
>NW_015339326.1:0-213 GCF_001447785.1 Gekko japonicus
CTTCCAGACAGCTGATTTCAGACAGCTGGCTGTTAAAAGGCCAGCTGTGATTGATTGACTGACTCTTAAAGACCAGCTACCATTGATCATTTGGCTGGAATGTGGACTTTTATAGGGTGCATCCATGGGCCTGGTGGATGCTAGTCATGACAAACTGGGGTGCCAAGAAGGAGAGGGACATAGTGTTATACTTTCTGCCCCATCTTTCTTATA
>NW_015339327.1:0-213 GCF_001447785.1 Gekko japonicus
ATTGGGAACCACTGCATTAAAGAAATTTAAAACTTTGATACGACCCATCCATGGATCTCCCAGCATTTTAACTGGTTTGGCATTAAAAGAGATCAAGTTTCCTACAGAAAGGGGTCAAGGAGTATTTTAAGCTACTTGCATTTTAGCAACCTAGTGATCCAGATCACCCTATTCAATATTCTCCGGCTGACATATTCCCACTTGTGTGTTCAC
>NW_015339328.1:0-213 GCF_001447785.1 Gekko japonicus
GGATTTAAACAGCTGTTAGGCTCTATCTCGCTGATTCAGGTTGCCAATTCTGGCCTGGGAAGCTCCTGGGGATTTGGGAAGGATGTCTGGGGAGATTAGGGAGGGATGTCTGGGGAGATTTGGGAGGGACGTCTGGGGACGGGTTGAAGTCCGAGGATGGATTTCCCTTAAAATCTATAGTATATCATAGAGTCCACTTGCCAAAGCAGCCAT
>NW_015339329.1:0-213 GCF_001447785.1 Gekko japonicus
CTTAGTAGCACAGCCTGACAGAGGGTTGGGCTGCCAGTCCCTCAACAGAGATGGGGATTTACCCACTTTTAGGCCCCCCAATCTGCCAGCCCTGATCCAGCCAGCAGGGAGAACCCTACCCCCAAGAGCCCCGTCCATGCTACATTGTGTCTGACACAATGACATCACCCAGAGGTGTGTGGATGGGATGCTCTATCATTTGAGAAAAAACTC
>NW_015339330.1:0-213 GCF_001447785.1 Gekko japonicus
ATGTGAATCAGAATTTTTGGAAGCGTAGTATAAGGGCAAAATGAGCTCTGTATTTCTGAAGACTTAGAACTGTGAAAACAAAACAGAACTGTTAAGTTCCTAATTATTTTTACAGAGGAAAAAACCCCAAAAAAGAAAGAGGAACCACCCAATCACTTTCTCTCATAGTTACATACCGTATAGCTGAAAGAGGGAATCGCCAGTGGAGTTTCA
>NW_015339331.1:0-213 GCF_001447785.1 Gekko japonicus
TGGCCGTAGTTCTGCACTTGTCACAGAGACCAGACTGTAGCGGAAGGGGACGGCTTCAGTAGCTCCTATAGCCCCAGTTCTGCATGCAGCCCCAGACGTGCGGAATGTGCAGGCCTCTGCTCCTTGATTTCCCTATGAGATTTGAGCATTGCAGCCGGTGTGTCCTGAGGCATATCCGTTTATTTCCTCCCATTGTGGAGGTGGAAATGAAGA
>NW_015339332.1:0-213 GCF_001447785.1 Gekko japonicus
TTTCAAAGGATATGAAGAGCCAGACAACAAGGGAAAGTGGACCATTGAATAGTACCGTAGGAGCCAATTGTCAGAGCACTGAACACTTCCAAATAGCACACAATCTGTTTTCCATGAAGACAGAATAAGGTGGGTTTTTCTGAAGAACAGCTGTGTTGGTCTGAAGAAACACAACAATGTTTGCGTTCAGTGGCACCTTTGGTATTTAAAGGT
>NW_015339333.1:0-213 GCF_001447785.1 Gekko japonicus
GAAAGACCCCGGTAATTGTTTTCCCAAAACTGAGAAGAATAGCGGCCGGAGAGTGAGAGGGAGTGAATTATGTGGTCATTGTTTCCTTATTTCTGCTTCTGGGGAAACCTCGATTTTTACACTCGGGCAAGGATCTCTAATGAACTTTGGGTAGATGAAATAGGACTTTCTAATGGAATTATTCTTAGAATTTAAATGAATTAATTTGAATTT
>NW_015339334.1:0-213 GCF_001447785.1 Gekko japonicus
GGTTTGAGAAGGTCACTGTCTAGGCTCAGTGTTTATAGTAAAGAAAAATGATTAAATATCAACTAATCAAAGACCAGGGTGATGTTTTTTTGGAATGAGGAGATGCAGCCACTGTTGGTCTATAGACAACTTTTCAATTGACCGGTACAGAAATTTCAAATATCTGGAAATCACCATTAGTAATACACTTTCTTGGAAGGCTCATTTAGAAAT
>NW_015339335.1:0-213 GCF_001447785.1 Gekko japonicus
ATGGAAGAAAACACCACTACCTGATAACTGCTGCAGATCAAATGGATGTTGCAAGGACAACTAGAGGGACTGGTCGAAAACCTGGCTACCCCTGCTGGGGTGTTGTTTTGAAATGAGAACTGTGGCTCTGGGAAGTTGAATTCTGTGCCTGGCACCTGCTCCAGTGGAATCATGCTTCACTCATCTACTGCCCGGTCCTTTTACCTGGAGATG
>NW_015339336.1:0-213 GCF_001447785.1 Gekko japonicus
CATAAGGAACAATTTAAACCAATCCAAAACATGTGTCTTGATACCTACTTCTACCTCCAAATGCTTCAATAGGATGTCATGGTCTACTGTATCTATGGCTGCTGATAAATCCAGTAAGTTCAGCAAAGAGGCACCACTCTTGTCTACATTCAAATGGATATCACTAACTGAAGCCACCGGTTAAGGATGGGTACAAACCAGCTCACAAACTAA
>NW_015339337.1:0-213 GCF_001447785.1 Gekko japonicus
CACCATGAATTTATTACTTTGACCACTGTAGACCTTTATAGTTGGGGGCAGACAAAAAGTTCATCCTCATGGATAGGGTCGGGATTTGGGAACTGCAGCTTGAGAAGTTCCTGGTAATTGGGGTGTGTGTGTTAAGTCTGGAGATTGAGCTCAGCAAGGATATGACATCACAGGAACACATGAGGCTACCTTATACTGAAGCAGACCCTTGGT
>NW_015339338.1:0-213 GCF_001447785.1 Gekko japonicus
AAGGCAATGGCAAACCACCTCCACTCATCTTTTGCCTGGAAAGCCCGATGGCTGGGGTCACCATAAACTGGTTGTGACTCAACGACACCTTCTTCTATTACAGACTTTAGAAACAATTTGTGTATAGTTCCATCTTACCATTTGTGATAAAACTTTAGTTTTAAAATGGTCTCAGTTGTCAAATATGGCTCCCCCAATTTTATTTATTTGCTT
>NW_015339339.1:0-213 GCF_001447785.1 Gekko japonicus
CCTCAGATCCAGGTCACCTCCATGTTGGTTTCTCAGTGCTACATATGGCTGCTTCTTAGGCCAGTTTATATAAACAGTAGGGATAAATTGGAAATTTTTCCTCAGGACTGCACCAAGGTCTGAGGAAGGAACTGCATGCTCTGATCTGTCTGCATTCTTGAAAGAAAGCTAGTCCTGGGGTGGGGGGCAAAGCCCAGGAGAATTAACAGGGTT
>NW_015339340.1:0-213 GCF_001447785.1 Gekko japonicus
CGTAAAGGTTGACATCCTGTCTTTCAAACTTGTCAAGTTGGTTGAGGAGTGTCGTGATAAGAGCATTTTTTAATGCAAGGAATTCCGTGCCTCCAAAATGGAAGGTGGTTCGGGGCTTAGATAGCTTTGCATTCAGTGTGTTTGTGGAGGGTGCATGGCTCATACCAGTAAGGAAATGGAACCTCCATGGTCAGAGGCAGTACACCTCTGAAA
>NW_015339341.1:0-213 GCF_001447785.1 Gekko japonicus
GGGGGGGGGATGCAAAAAATAAAAGGGAGAAGGGAAAGAATCCCGCTTGCCGTGGAAACGGTCGCCGCCGTGATCCGGAAGATCTCTGCACGCACGCAGATCCCTTCGCAATGGAGCTATATATTTTGCACGCTCATTCAAAGACACGCGTGTCGACGGGCGCCCGGTTGAACGCGCGCTGTCTGGACGGCTCGGCCGAGGCAAGCTGGGGTG
>NW_015339342.1:0-213 GCF_001447785.1 Gekko japonicus
CTCAGCTTAGAGGAAGCACTGCTGTAGACAATTCTTTGGGCGTGGGTATATAAACACATGCGTAATGCACACAATAGCTGGGGGGTTCCAACAAGGAATGTCTCGGAATGAGGGAGATCCCCCCCCTTCCATATTTCCCATTCCATGATTCTGTAAACTGATACTCATCTTTTCCTAGCATTCAGGATAACACAACAATTGGTATGCTGGATT
>NW_015339343.1:0-213 GCF_001447785.1 Gekko japonicus
TGGAGCTGTCAAAAAGGAGCAGGAGCTTCAGATACACGCTTGTGCATGGGTGAAAGACCAAAAAAAGTATGTACCAACAAACTGAATAATGGACCCTGGGGCGAGTGCACAGTGAAGCCAGTTCATGGTGGGATATCTGATCAAAACTTCCCACAACTATTTAAACTGTTGCAAATAGAGGCATAGCCAGATCGTGCCAAGCCTCCAGTATGA
>NW_015339344.1:0-213 GCF_001447785.1 Gekko japonicus
GTTCCCCCATTGTGCCTTTTCCATTGTGCTTTTTCCATTGTTCCCCCATTGTCACGTTTCCATTATACCCCCATTGTGACGTTTCCATTATGCCCCCATTGTTCCTCCATTGTACCTTTTTAATTGTTCCTCCATTGTGACATCCATTGTTCCTCCATTGTGCCTTTTCAATTGTTGCTTTATGGTGACTTATCCATTGTTCCTCCATTCTGC
>NW_015339345.1:0-213 GCF_001447785.1 Gekko japonicus
AGCATGAAAACTGGTAATGGGTGTTGTGGTAAATAATTATCAGTCTTAAGTAAAACAATCTAATTTTAGGCAGCCATCCAGTAAGATACATTAATTAAAGCCTGTTCCAGATGTAGGGCTTCAATGAACATATGGAGCTCCCTGAACACACCTTTACTATTCCTTGTGATGGAAAGTATCAATCCACATGTGCACTACCCCACTAAAATGGCA
>NW_015339346.1:0-213 GCF_001447785.1 Gekko japonicus
CCCCCACCTGGAGTTGGCAACCCTGGCCGAGCCACCTGACTGGTATTGGCACCCTCCTCCTCATGCCCCCCAGGCAGTTGCTTCAGTGGCTTGCTGGGAGAAGCGGCCCTGGGCAGCGGCTGTCTTATGTCTCCTGAGGAATCCTCCGGCTCTCTGGGGCTGATGAATGAGGTGATCAGTAGTGGGGGGCATCCCTGCATTAAGCACGTGCTT
>NW_015339347.1:0-213 GCF_001447785.1 Gekko japonicus
TCTTCTCTATTCAGGCTTTGGTTGGTCATATGAATTTGCTCCAGGACAGCAAGACTAGGAAATGGTGGGACTTCATTAAAGGTTTCCTGTTGATGTTTTGTCTTCCTGTTGACTAAGAACTGTGCCTTTTCTGATCCCAATAAAGAAACGGTTCAAGGAAAAGAGATGCCATAGTTGTGTTGTTGCTGTTTGGCTTTAATAGATGAAAATGAG
>NW_015339348.1:0-213 GCF_001447785.1 Gekko japonicus
GGTGCCCCTGAGTTCTAGTATTTTGGAGGAGAGAGAGGAAATTCTCCCTCCCTGCCCGCATAGTTTTATAAGTCTCTATCATGTCCCCCTCCCCCTTAAGTATCTCTTTTCTAAACTGAAACAATGGAGAAATATTTCATATAGACATTGCTATTATATTGACCTATTGCTATGAATACGCATTGTGCTGTCTTGGCTGACTGCCACAGAGAC
>NW_015339349.1:0-213 GCF_001447785.1 Gekko japonicus
GGCTGTGTACCATCGTGTGGATCTGCAGGGGCAGTGATGGCGTTGGCTTGTGTTTGGCCCTCACTTGCCATGCCATTCAAACCTGCTGCTGTGCCATTGGGAGGGCTGAAAAGCAGGGAGCACTTTCTGTATCCAGTAAATCTTTCCAGCCTGTGCCATTACTTACCATTGCCATCACTTGCCAATAATGACCAACTGCAGAGTTGCCTGTTC
>NW_015339350.1:0-213 GCF_001447785.1 Gekko japonicus
CCACAGCTCAGAGGGAGCATTGCCCTCAAGGCATCTCAGGATAAAAGGTCTGCTCCTAAACTGGCTGAGGTGATGAAGTGGGTTGTGGAGGGGACACCACTGGTGCTGAGCAGCATCAACCCAGCCTGTCGCTGCTGGCACAGCATGTTTGGGGAAGGAGAGGCAACCTGGGACTCTTTTTTTTAATGCAAGGTAAGACCAATTAGGAGCTGT
>NW_015339351.1:0-213 GCF_001447785.1 Gekko japonicus
CACAGTGCAATATCCTTTGAGAGAAGCATCTTGGGAGCTCCCAGTGCAGCCGAATCTTATCTTCTTGGGCTGTTCCCATTGCCATTTGGTTCCAGGCACTCAGCTCAAGGCTGACCTGTCTGATTCCTCCCTACAAAAGTCATGAGTCAGTTGGCATGAACCTTTGCAGGACCAGAGACCTCTTATACAGGGGTCATCTCCTGCAGGAGCGCA
>NW_015339352.1:0-213 GCF_001447785.1 Gekko japonicus
GAAAGAGCCATGGTCGATTTCATTGCATGGCCATCCTCTGCAAGGATTGTGCTTTTGCAGTTGTAGTAAGAAGAGGGGGCGCGGTCCGGGGCAGAGGTTGTGAACTCCCCTTGAAAACCCAAACCGCTGGGTGTGGCCTCGCCTAGTTTCGGTTCCCTACTGGTGGTGGCCCCTGAACTGCATTGAAGCTGCAGCAACTAAAATGCCTGGCTG
>NW_015339353.1:0-213 GCF_001447785.1 Gekko japonicus
CCAAGCCTGTCAGCAGAAGTCTTTGCTCAGCAATGTTTCCGTAAATAGCCTTCTGTAATATTTCACATTCTGATGGACGCTGTCAGTTTCCAGACCTGCGGAAGCATACTAAGATTTCTCCTCTGCTTCCCCATCTCCTCCCTATGCGTGTCCTGCTTTGGCCTCAGGCAAGGGACTTCAGGGCAAAGCCAAGTTCTTGCAGGGACATCTTGC
>NW_015339354.1:0-213 GCF_001447785.1 Gekko japonicus
ACATACTTCTTCAGATACAGTGAAGTGGAAACAGAAATAACAGCCATACATAAACAGGGTGGGCAGTAAAGAAACATACATGTTATGTAGAGTTACTGCCCACCCGCTCTCTCTCTTGCTATAGCAATCCTGGAATTGAGACTGAAGGGATCAGATGGGCTCGCACTTCGGAAATCTGATTCTTAGGATCTCTGGCAGTTTTCCCTCCTTAAA
>NW_015339355.1:0-213 GCF_001447785.1 Gekko japonicus
GTTTGGTTTATGCCAAACGCACACCCCTAAGGACCCAGAGCCTGTATAGTGTGCCTGCAATAAGGTCCAGTCTATTGAAATATCATCCAGTAGGTGTTAGCAAACAAAAGTTTCATTACAACAGCTAGGCAAAGAATACTCAGATAGCTCTTACTGAAGATCAAGGACATGGTGTGAAAAATATGAAGCAATATAAGGGAGCCAGGCTCCCTA
>NW_015339356.1:0-213 GCF_001447785.1 Gekko japonicus
CTGCCCCATGTTTTAGGAAAGTGGGCAAGACCCTTGCCTAGTGGGGCTTGAGGTTGGCCAACTTGAAACAGCTGCCAGTGGAGGAATGAATAAGCTGAGAGCCTCTCTGAAGTGCAGGCCATGTGCCAGGGGAGGAAGTAATGTGAACTTTTGGTCTGTTGTCATTGTGTATGTGCCCTGTCTCAGATGGCCCAGGCTAGCCTGACCTTGTCA
>NW_015339357.1:0-213 GCF_001447785.1 Gekko japonicus
ACCCCAAAGTGGTCATCAGCATTTCCCTGAATGTGTAAGAAAAGGCCACGACTCGAGAACTAAGTGCTGAATAGGATTCTGAACTCCTATGTGATTGGGCAGACTGGGCCATTGTAGTGAGGGAAGAGAATAAGTAGTCATTTATATATCAATAAACATGCTGTAAATCATAAAGTTTTTACTGTTTGGTGTTTGGTGTTGTAGTTTAAAATA
>NW_015339358.1:0-213 GCF_001447785.1 Gekko japonicus
GTTCCTGCCCAAAAATAGCCCTGGCGACAGCTAAGCATCTGATACGACCAGGAACCCAGGAGATACCAGGGACCTTGCAAGAGAGACACACACGTCCTTGCAGGCAAGATGTTGCGAGGCGATGGAAGCAGGCTTCATTTCAAGAGCCGGTGGCCTGGAGAAGGAAGTTATTATCCTTGGTGACCTCTGCTTTGGCATCTGCTGCTGGAAACA
>NW_015339359.1:0-213 GCF_001447785.1 Gekko japonicus
TCTTGTTTCACACAGTTGCCAAACAAACACCACCAGAAAGCGTATATGCATGGTCTCTCTCTCTCTATTGTTTCTCCCAGCATTGGTATCCAGAGGATTACTTCCTCCAAGTATGAGAGTTCCAGTTAGTGGTAGTGGCCAGTTGCTAATAGTGACTGATGAATCTGCAGCTGAACTATTTAATGTCACAATCTATTTACTTCATTCATACCC
>NW_015339360.1:0-213 GCF_001447785.1 Gekko japonicus
GACCCACCTGAATCTGAAGGGGAGGGCGAGAGAGAGACCAGAATCCTGTGACCCGGGAAGGGGCCTTCGCTAGAGAGAGTCTCGGCCAGCCAGCGTTCGTCGTCCTGGCCTCCGTGACCCCCAGAGGGGGGGAGGGGCTCCCTGAAGATCCAGGCCGTTCTCAATACCGAGAAGCCCCCTCCCCCGCCCCCCCCGCCAGTGTTCCCTCTAAGC
>NW_015339361.1:0-213 GCF_001447785.1 Gekko japonicus
AGGTTGCAGTCAAAAGAAGAGAAAGAACCCTAACCTAATTCCCTATCACAAATGGCCAACTTGTTGCGAATTATGTATGTGGGAGTATGAGGGCATTGTCTCTACAGGAGAGACCTCCAGAGACATGTGTCTCAATGGAAGGCCATGTGAGGAGAGAGTGAGAGGACAAAGGGAGAAAGGAGAGGGTCAGAGAGCAGTTCCCAGGTTAAGACA
>NW_015339362.1:0-213 GCF_001447785.1 Gekko japonicus
ATAGATATGACAACAATAGATATATACAATGCGTATCACTTTGAGGAAGGCGTCGTTCTGTCTTTTTTGTCTCACCAGTCCACACATAGCCAGACAGTAAGAAATGCTGGTCTGGGGGATCTATGGGGAAACACAGGTGTGAAAGCAACAATGGAAAATTAACCACCCTGCCCCCAAAAAAAACTACATTCTAGCTGTACTGCTAGAAAACTG
>NW_015339363.1:0-213 GCF_001447785.1 Gekko japonicus
GTTTAATTGGAGACATTAATCTGGGAACTTTGAAACATTTATTGCATTGTATGTGTGTCACTTACATAGACAAGGAGTGGAATGTTCCCTCCTGAACTTTGATCCAGGTATTGTATTGTAAATTCATATTTTAGTCCTCATTGTAAGTTTCTAGTGTTATGACAACTGTTGTGAGTTCTTTATGGAACAGATTGGAATGTTGGTTCTTCTTTG
>NW_015339364.1:0-213 GCF_001447785.1 Gekko japonicus
CAAAAGTAAAGCATTACCCTGACATTGCTTATGTGATGACAACACTTCCAGTAGTCCCCACCCACCTCCAGAACGCCCCCCCAATTCCCTTGCCAACAACAGGTAAGGAGGACCTTGCAACCCTACTTTCTAGGATTCACCACAACTTCTACAGTTGGGTTTTACCACCAGCAATTTCAACAGGGGCATGATGTCACTTCCAGGTTTTTCCTG
>NW_015339365.1:0-213 GCF_001447785.1 Gekko japonicus
GGTGGTTGAAAAACAGCAGTTGAGAGAGCAGTTAGGGAACTGTGGAGGTGAGAGTGTGTCTGGTTGAATGAAGCTGTGGTGAGCAGCTTAAAGCTGACTGGAAGAGTCAATGTGTAACAAAAGAGCCCAAATGCTGAAACAGGGAAAAGAAACTTGTAACCTCTACCAGTCTTTCTTCAGTGTTGTGTTCAAAGCATAATTAAAAGTTAACTT
>NW_015339366.1:0-213 GCF_001447785.1 Gekko japonicus
AAGTTATAGAATCATAGAGTTGGAAGTATGCTGAGAACTTTGACACAAACAGGATCATCAGGCAAATTTATCTTTCTCAACACCCTCAAATAGATGCGAGGCTTCCTATTTGCTGAAGAAAAGTATTGTAGTTGGTTGCCTAATCACATTTCTTCTGTTTACTTACATTGGCAAAGTATATCTCCATAATTTTTTCATCATTTGAGGTGATTA
>NW_015339367.1:0-213 GCF_001447785.1 Gekko japonicus
CTTGCTGGGGGTCACCATAAGTTGGTTGCTACTTGACAGCACATACATCCATAATAGGTTGAATACTTGCCCAACGCTCAGACCACAACTATTGCTCCCTGACAGGCATATTCAAGTGCATGGGATTAGGTAATATCATACACAGAGATGGGCAAAATAGGAAGAATACTGAATGCGGTAAAATGTCAGACATACAGGGTTGCCAGCCCTGGG
>NW_015339368.1:0-213 GCF_001447785.1 Gekko japonicus
TTTCTTTATCAGTTGGTTTTATAATGCTTGTTTTATTTTTTTTTAAAAATATTGCAAACAGTTTTGTGCAATGAATCATCAGTAAATGAATATTATATTTGGCATGCATTTGCACCTTACATTTTTCTCCAGTTCTTCCAGATATTTCTGTAAATGAAAAGTTAAATGCTTGGGTCCTTAAAACAAAACAAAACAAAACAGAAGTTCTGTTCT
>NW_015339369.1:0-213 GCF_001447785.1 Gekko japonicus
TACATATTATGACTGCTACTACAGAGCTACTTTCATGAAAAATACGTTTCCAGCAACTTCTGTGTGAAAGCTTAGTGTAAGAAGAATGCAAGTGACACAATTAAGATCTGAGCCACGCAGCTACTTTGAGGACTTACTTTCAATCTGTTTTGAATATGGAAGTACGTGAGTACAGCCAGCTGAACTATATCCTCAGACTCCAGTGTGGTGCAC
>NW_015339370.1:0-213 GCF_001447785.1 Gekko japonicus
GGTCATTTTGTGAATGAAAATATTGGTGCTTTTTAGTCTTTGGCCGAACATATGAGCAGCTCGAGTTGCACTGAACTTTTCCTAACGTTCACACTGTTGTTTGCTAGGGACAGGCCATTTGATGAAATCACAACATTGAAGGTTCTTCTGTGTATTTATGGCAGTGCGTATACACAAAGTCAAACAGGAATGAATGGTTCTTCATTCACAGCT
>NW_015339371.1:0-213 GCF_001447785.1 Gekko japonicus
CCAGGGGTCAGATGTTCTGGCCAGGACTTTGGGAGCCACCAGGGCAACACAGCCATGTCAGGCACCACCACATTTCAGGGTCCTGGAACATAGCTGAATGGAAACTGAAAACTGAATGGAAACTCCTCAGAAATTAAAGAAATATTGGCACAGAATGACTTTGTGTTCCTTCAGGAGACCTGAGCCCTAGACGAAACCTTGTTCTCTGGGTTT
>NW_015339372.1:0-213 GCF_001447785.1 Gekko japonicus
ATCTGCATTGCCAATCAAATCTCCAATAGTTAATCGGAAGCCTTGTTGGGCATAATTCCTACCTGGCCCCGCCCACATCCGAAAAACACCCTGGAGCAGATTGTTGAAAGTATAAATAAATGTAGACATATGTGAATTTTCACTGCAGCTTCAGCACAAACTGCCCTGTGAGGCTACTGATGTGTATGGGCCATGCTTCCTTTTATACCATCT
>NW_015339373.1:0-213 GCF_001447785.1 Gekko japonicus
AGAAATACTAAAACACTCCTTGCTAAGTGATTGTATTGCCAGTGTCTTTCCCCTGTGAGCAAATCAAGGCATTCCAGAATAATGTCAACAGCAAATGAATAAAGTAATGCATTCCATTGCCCCATATGCACATGGGGTTGGATCCAGCCAGCTTTTCATTCTGATACCCCTCTTTACTACAGCTCACGTGGCTTTTGTCCATGCAAGTCCCGT
>NW_015339374.1:0-213 GCF_001447785.1 Gekko japonicus
GGCCCACTCCCAGTTGCAGCTTCTGCCAAATGAGAGAGGGAGTCTCCCTGTCTCCTCCCGCCTCCATCCCTGGCATAGCCACTTTAGAACACCAGAGGAAGGACACACAATCCCTCTAACTGAGATATTGTGTATCCAAACACTGAGAAAGATAACTTGAAAAATAACTTGAGTGAGAAAACATTTTATGTCCTTCTATCGCTGCTCAATAGA
>NW_015339375.1:0-213 GCF_001447785.1 Gekko japonicus
GCTTCTGAGATCTGATGAGATCCAGCTACACCAGGCTGCCTTTCACCCCCAAGGGCAGAAACAGGGGAATTAAAAACCAACAACCAGGAACAAAGACAGAAACTCACGATAGAAACAGTTGGAACACAGGAGGTATCACCATGGATTCCTCCTCCAAGGAGCTTAGGGATATATGTGGTTCTCTTCTGTTTTATTATCACAACAGCCCTGTGA
>NW_015339376.1:0-213 GCF_001447785.1 Gekko japonicus
GGTTTGTTTGTTTCATTGTTTGCTACTGTTAGACACACACAGACAGACCTGAGCCTTCTCTTTGATTTTGTTCTTGCATTGATGAAAATACGTAAGAGCACTGTGCTCTTTTATTTATCTTGGCGGTGGGAAGTGCCCTTACATCAGCCTTACAGGGTTTTCAAGGCAAGAATGATTCAGAGCTGTTTGCTGTTGCCTGCCTCTGCACAGCAA
>NW_015339377.1:0-213 GCF_001447785.1 Gekko japonicus
TTCTGGATTGGAAGAGGACAAGACATGCAAATCATGGAGAAGGGGGCTTGGACCTCAGACACACATATGGATCGTAAAGGACTGCCTGCCCCTCTATAAACCAGCCTAGCTAGGACACCGATCAGGCTTAAGAGAGCTCCTTCAAATTTCACAACCTTTTGTACTGAGAACCAACTGGAAATAAACTATCAAAAAAACGACAAAGCAAAAGAA
>NW_015339378.1:0-213 GCF_001447785.1 Gekko japonicus
ATTTGTTTGCTGTCAACTCAGCAATCCTTCCGGCTGAAGCTTCCAAACTGCTTTTAAACCCCTGTGTGTTTAAGCAGCAGTTTGTGGACCCTACATGAAGCTGCAACAGGAAACTGATTTTTAAAACTTGGATGTATATTTTAAAAACATCCATTTTCTCCACATGTTTACATTAGGAATGTGCAGTAGCACCAACGTCTGGATTCGGGATTC
>NW_015339379.1:0-213 GCF_001447785.1 Gekko japonicus
TCCAGGATGGGGCCCAAGAATCACTGCCACCCCCCAAAACAAGGAGTAGCCCATAGGCCCAGGAACCGTCACCTGAGTGGTAGCAGAACCACACATGAATGAGAAATGGTGTGGCTATACAGACGCCTCCTCTTTTTCCTGGGGTCTTCTCAACATACCCATTGCTGTACCCAGAATTTGCCTTTTGAAAAGTAAAGCTTATGCCAGTTTTGA
>NW_015339380.1:0-213 GCF_001447785.1 Gekko japonicus
TTTGGCACTACTGGGTAGGGTTGTGGGGCTTTTGTCCCAGCAGACATACTTGTGGGGCAGTTGCTGATGTGGACTTGGGGCTTAGTTTTCAGCCAGTGTACTGGAGGGATGCACCATGAAAGCTTCTTTCCTGGGCAGTTTTATCAGGCTTATTTCTTGACGAAACATTCTTGCGCAGCAGTCCCAGAAAGGCTTATTTTGGGCAGGGTTATG
>NW_015339381.1:0-213 GCF_001447785.1 Gekko japonicus
TTGTCATTTTGACATTAAGGGGAAATGCACAAACTCCATGTAAATTCCTATTAATCAATGTGGGTCATGTCACCTTTTTTAGTTTTCTCTGTTACCTCTTAAAATACCATAAATTCAACTGCTGAATGACTACCGGGTCACTTTCCCAAAGGCTGATCTGAGGACATTAGGAAGTTGCCTAACCACTGTCCCTAATACCAATCAGACCATATC
>NW_015339382.1:0-213 GCF_001447785.1 Gekko japonicus
AAAGAGTTTTGCTTCACATATTATTTAAAATGTCTCCAGATAATGTCAGAAGCCATTTTCTTGAGTGTTCTCTTCTCTTACCCTTCCACATATGTGTTGATCATCCAATAGGTAAACAAAGAATTGCTAGAGAAAACTGTTTTTGTGAAGGACGAAATATCTCTAGCATTTCTGTGCAGTAGCGCTCGACTCCATGTGCAAAAAATAAAAAGG
>NW_015339383.1:0-213 GCF_001447785.1 Gekko japonicus
AGTTCCAGGGAACATTGGAAGTGATAATAAGGACTGCTGTGGGACTTGATCGGCCTCGGGCTCCCAGCTTGAGGACTACCCACTTTCCCAGACAGATAAAGAACATGGTTTTTTAAAGTGGAGCAGCAAATCCCTACAGCTTTTAAGCAAGGCTGTTTCAGAGCTGGATGAAGGATACTATTAGTGGGGGGGGGGGCGCCACAAGGCAGCCTC
>NW_015339384.1:0-213 GCF_001447785.1 Gekko japonicus
CCTTTAGTATTGAAGGTGCTGGGGCATTCGAATTTCTCAGCAATTAGTGTCTTACAAAAGGCCAATATAAACTTGTTGATTTCTTCTTGACTAAACAGGTATAATGTTTAAGACTTAGTTCTATTTATAACAGAATTGTATATTCAGCACAAATCGTTTGGTAGACAGTATGTTTTTATTTAATGCACGTGAATGAATATATATTGTTACAAA
>NW_015339385.1:0-213 GCF_001447785.1 Gekko japonicus
CCCCACTGTAGCTACGGGCCTGCAATGTATGTCAGGCAGAGTTTAATCTAAGCATTTCCCCCACTATCCCACTTCCAATAAACACCAGAACTTTTTCAAAGAGGTGAAAAAATAAGGGTGTTCAGGAAAGAGAAGAGGAGGGAGGGAGAGAAATGACAGAGAAAGGAAAGAAGGATGTAAAACGACTGGAAAGAAGGAAGGACTTTCTTCTCC
>NW_015339386.1:0-213 GCF_001447785.1 Gekko japonicus
GGGGGGGGGGACTGCAGCGGATGGAGAGATAGCAAACACCAGTCTTTGAGTGAGCCATATTTGTAGGACAGTCACTCGCTACAACCCAAACCAATGGTATGCAGGCGTCACCCACCACAGGCCAGTTGAAGCAATCCCACTCATTTTTCAAAGCTGTGTGTAAGGTACACAACTGGAGCAAAAAAAGGATAAATCCACAGTGGAATTGTGGTG
>NW_015339387.1:0-213 GCF_001447785.1 Gekko japonicus
GAAAGAAGAAGCACTCACAGTTACAGTTATGGTCAATCCAAACCATTTCCCAGCCTGGCTATCCGTACCAACCTTGCCCAGTTGGATCACCCTGCTATGGACTCTGACTTTTTTTAGACATTAGGTTTTGATCTTGCGAAGAGCTCAGAATGGCACGAATGCCCCCCTATGTTATCCTTACAACAACCCTGTGGTTAGCTTGAGAGACTGGCC
>NW_015339388.1:0-213 GCF_001447785.1 Gekko japonicus
TTTTGGAGAGGTATAGCATTAGGGTTGGTAAAAGAGGTGAAGGGGAAAGATATTCTGCCTCATTCCCAGACGCTGTGTGGAAATGGGTATCTGAAGAGATAAATAACATCCCATAATGCCTTTGTTCAAGGGACAGCATAAAATTTTCTCCAGGCAGTTGGCACCCCCAGATTAGGTGTTTCTCAGTCGGAGAAAACAAAACTCAGCTAAGGA
>NW_015339389.1:0-213 GCF_001447785.1 Gekko japonicus
CATGTAAGGCCTATTTAAAAACAAAACAGAAAATGGCCACAACATGAGTTTTCAGATTCCCAAAGCACCTTTCTCTGGTTCTTTAGGAATCCAGAACTCCTTTTTATAATCTTCCTATATAATGAGCAAAAAAAATCCCAATAGCAAGACGGAAACCAAAATTGTAGCACAAATGGATTCTGATACATACAGATAGGTGGAAGGTGAATCATA
>NW_015339390.1:0-213 GCF_001447785.1 Gekko japonicus
CATTTGGCCTGGACTTCCCACTGTTTTATGGGAGACGGCCATAAAGGAGGGTTGCCAACTTTCATATGGGGGTGGAGTTCAAGCACTACAACTTACCTCCAGGCTACAGAGACAACAGCCTACCTCAGTTTCCCTGGGGGGGAAACAGCAGTTTTGGAGGGCAGACGCTTTGGCATCTTATCCTTGCTGAGTTCCTTCCCCTCCCCAAACTCT
>NW_015339391.1:0-213 GCF_001447785.1 Gekko japonicus
GCTCTAAAAAGCTGCACTTTGGCTGTGCTTTCTCCCCCCATGTGGCAGGGGCCTCAAATAACTATATATCTTGCCCCTTCCTGACAAGTAGGGGAAAAGGTTTTCCTTATCCTGTCTATTTGTATCCTTAAAGGAAACTCATCTCCTCCAGCCCTGAAATTTGAGAAGTTTTATTGCTTTGTTTCCCAGAAAGGAATGTTTTCTCTGATATCA
>NW_015339392.1:0-213 GCF_001447785.1 Gekko japonicus
GCCACTCTGAGGCTGATTCCGCACAAATACTTGCCCCGGTTTCACCCCCCACTAATAATCGTGGCAAAGCATTGTTTCCGCATTTGTTGCAGCAGGGTCTGTGTTTGGCCCAAATCCCGTGCTCTTCACCCCCGCACTATCCGTTTCTGTTTTTTTCAAGATTTTGCTTTGGTGCTGAAGTCGGGGAACTCAGTCAGGATTCACACTTGCCTA
>NW_015339393.1:0-213 GCF_001447785.1 Gekko japonicus
AAAGAATGGATGGAAACCTTTGTTACACAAACAGTACAAACTTCAATCAAGGAAGCCGTGTCATCAGCAGTCAAAGATACTATGGAAACAATGCTACCATTAGTAATGAAAACTGAGTTAGAACCAATACAGGCAAAGATGGACGCAATTTACAAAGAAACAGAAGGAGTCAAAAATAAACTAGATCAATACAAACTAGAGATTGACAAAAAT
>NW_015339394.1:0-213 GCF_001447785.1 Gekko japonicus
AATGTTTTCAAAAATGTAAAGATGTAAAATACACAACAAACATGTGTTTGCAAATACCATTATGCTTGTCAGGGAGTTATGATGAGCTGCAACTCAATGCGGAGTGTCATTATGTAAGGCATAAAATTGCCTGACAATGACCAAACAACTAAGTCAACCAATAAACACAATAAGAGAGGGTGGGAATCCCAGGTAAAGGTAAAGGTTCCCTTG
>NW_015339395.1:0-213 GCF_001447785.1 Gekko japonicus
ACTTTGACAGACCAGTGGTTTAACTCAGTATAAGTCAGTTTCATGTGTTCCTTTGAAATGTTAAGAATTTGTACAACCCTTATCCTTAATTCTACCAATTCTCCTCATGCTTCCACACTCAACATTTCAACTCGACCTTCAAAAGTCTTCCCCTGTAGGTTTTTTTAATGCAGTACTGCTTTCCTGACATTGGCTGCAGTCACACACACTAAA
>NW_015339396.1:0-213 GCF_001447785.1 Gekko japonicus
TATTCAAAACGGTTTTCTGCAAGGTCTAACATTCAGTGTTTGTAGAATGTTCAAACTCCTTCACGTACATCAACTTGTGATAACCCCTTTCAACAACTCTGCAAGGTAGGTCAACACTATCCTGTATTGGGGAACCAGAGACCGAGAAACAACATAGATTACATCTTGAACTTGTGGCTGAGGAATGATTTGAGCCAAGGACTCCCTGACTTG
>NW_015339397.1:0-213 GCF_001447785.1 Gekko japonicus
CTGCAGCCAGTCAGAGTAGACAATACTGAGCTATGTAGACCAATGCTTTGACTTGGTATAGGGCAACGTTCATGTGTGTTGCTGCAGTTTCAGTTGTGTGGGATTTGCCTCCTTTTCTTCCTGGGAAGGCATGTTAGGGAGGCCTCTTGAAAAACCTGAGTTGCTTGCGTTTTCCTCGTTTCGTACTTCAATCATTGCATTTCTTTGTTGTTG
>NW_015339398.1:0-213 GCF_001447785.1 Gekko japonicus
TGTCAGAATTCCAAAGGCACCCAGAGGCTTGGGGACCCCTGGGTTAGGGCAACCAACTACCTCCCCTAGGCCTCATGCTGGGTGCACTGTACCTTCACTGGCTATAGAGTTCTACTGCCACTGTGGCCTCATTGATCCACCCACAGTCCTTCCCCTGCCCTTTCCAGCTCTGGCTCTTCTGATTCATTGCTGAACAACAACCAAGGTTCAGAC
>NW_015339399.1:0-213 GCF_001447785.1 Gekko japonicus
CACTTTGTGCATCGGGAATTATGTCTGCTCTGCTGGTAACGCTCTGGTATTTTAGCAAAACTCTATGGTTTAATCGTATAGTTTTATCCACATCCTAGAGTGACCCTGGTTCCCCCAGCAACATGCTGACCTTCCTTCTGGGCTCACAGGAAGTGGCATCAGCATGTTGGGATGCTTCTGACATCCCCCTCCATTTTGGTGCCACCCCCCCCC
>NW_015339400.1:0-213 GCF_001447785.1 Gekko japonicus
CTCTTACTTGGAAAACCCTATGATGAGACCATCCAGAATGGAAAAAGTTATAGTGCTGGAAGGCAGAACCCCCAGGTCGGATAGCACTCAGTCAGCTGCCGGGAAGAAGCTGAGGACAAGTACGGATAGTGCTATTCTTTGTGACGCAGCAGGGTTAAAGCCGAAAGGACGTTCAGTAGTTGACGTGAACGGATGCAAAAAGGAAAGTCCAAA
>NW_015339401.1:0-213 GCF_001447785.1 Gekko japonicus
AGGCAGCTTCCTGTGTTCATGTGTACCTTTTCAAAACAGGAGGCATAATTGTCCCATCAGTTTATACTAAATAAGAACTAAATAGCTGGGATGCTCAAAACTAGTTAGGTTTGCCAAAGGAGTGGCAGAAATCCTCATGAATACATGGGAGAAGTTAAACAGTGTTTGTAAGAGTGTCTTTTGTTATTATGCTGCCTTTATTTCCTTTTTTTT
>NW_015339402.1:0-213 GCF_001447785.1 Gekko japonicus
GGGGAGGGAGGGCTAGAAATTTAATAAAAAAATAAAATAAAAGGATGTTTTCAACTAACCAGATATGAGCTTGCACAGATAATACGATTGCCAGGTTTTCAAATGGTTCCTGCAGTTGTGTTGAAATTAATGGATACATTTTTTCACAACATGGAATTGTTAACAACAGCAGCAATATCATATTATTATTATTATGTATTGTCACAGTCAGAT
>NW_015339403.1:0-213 GCF_001447785.1 Gekko japonicus
TCTTCATTTAGACAGTTAGTAGCAGAACATAGCAAGATTGTGATGATGGGGGAGGAGCTAAATGTGTATGACGGAATCCATGGATAGTGACCTGGTGAATAGCCTCAAGAGTCTTCTGTATAGTATTGTCAACACCAGAATGGGAAATTTCGGGAGATCCTGGGGAGAGGGTGATTTGGGGAGAAGAGGGACCTCAACAGGGTAGAATGCCAT
>NW_015339404.1:0-213 GCF_001447785.1 Gekko japonicus
CTTTTTCTATTGTCCATTGGTTTTAAAGAAATAAAAAATGACTGACCTCTTCTCCAAAGAACGTACAATCTACATTTTGACAGGAAGGAAATGGGGGAAAGAGGTGATAGCAATGAGACGCAAAGGCGACAATGGATGACTGTGAGCAAATGGAAGTGCAATTGTGCTTAAGCACATGCTTAGACAACTTGTCAATCAGTGCCTTTTCATCAT
>NW_015339405.1:0-213 GCF_001447785.1 Gekko japonicus
CCAACCTGGATCTAGCAACTCTACCCCCACTTTCCCTGCTGTGGCCGGGGGGGGGGGGCTCCTGGCAACCCATTGCCTGTCGGGATAAACGATGAAATGTCTCTCTTTACCGCTCATCCTGATCCAACCTTCTATTTCTGGGTGGGGGAAATAGAAGAGTCAGGGGCTGTTAGGCTGACATATTGTTCTATACCTTTCCTCTTGAGGAGAAGA
>NW_015339406.1:0-213 GCF_001447785.1 Gekko japonicus
GAGACTCAGGGCAGCAGCTCAATCAGACCCCCCCACAGACAAGGCAGGAGGAGCAACCTGTGGACAACCTCAAAGGAGATCCTTCCCCTGTCTGAAGGACGGGGCTCTCCCGGCACAGACTCGGACACTTCCAAAAGCCTCTTCGGTAGCAACGACAAGGCACCTCAGGAGGGGGGAAAGGGGACATGAGCCAGTTTGGTGTCGTGGTGAAGT
>NW_015339407.1:0-213 GCF_001447785.1 Gekko japonicus
GGGCCCCTTGCGCCTGAGGAGTAAGCTCCCAATGCAAACTTGACAGCACCCGCTTGACTCACAGGCCTCCTGGCAGACCAGACCCACGGTGAGGGGGCTGCCTCATGTGCCATTAGGCCCAACGGGGTGAAGTGTTTGAACGTCTTTTAGAAAAGAATTCATGCTTTTTGATGGCATCTGTACAAATTAATACAATGCTGTAGGAACTCTGTA
>NW_015339408.1:0-213 GCF_001447785.1 Gekko japonicus
CCTGGGCTATCCAGGTCAGGGCAATGTACTTTGGATACATATTGCCTTTATGGTAGTATGGATATTGCATACATCCCAAAATGTGCATGGTGTGTGGGCATCCACAAAAAATGAGAGAACATTATTGCGGATTATTGGAAGGATAGAACTAAGTGCTTGACTCAGCAAATGCAATGGCAACCAAAACTGAGCAACAAGTGTGGAATAGATAGA
>NW_015339409.1:0-213 GCF_001447785.1 Gekko japonicus
CCCCCCAAAAGTATCACAACTCCCAACTGCAGTCAATAGTTCATTTTCATCTGACCCTTCTTCCGAAAAGCTCATAGAAGAACACATGGTTTTCCGGTTTCACCTGGTTACCCCACAACAACACTGAGAGATTGGTTAGCGAGAGTGAGAAGGTCACCTACTGACTTTGGTGACTGCATGGGAGTTTGAACCTAAATCTTTCAGATCCAAATC
>NW_015339410.1:0-213 GCF_001447785.1 Gekko japonicus
TCTCAAGGCAAAGACTTCGGCCAACAACTGAGCGACCAGATCAACGACGCGTTGGAACGACTGGCGACCAAGGAGATGTTCCAGACTGACTGGGATATTGCTGCCTTTGCCATTTTCTTCACTTTCATCGGTGAGTTGGGTGGGGTGAGCTGGCCAGCTTCTTTACCACCACCCCCGCCCCGAGAGCGGTTAAGAGTGCGGACTCTAATCTGG
>NW_015339411.1:0-213 GCF_001447785.1 Gekko japonicus
GCATCTTCTGCCACCCAGGGTATATTTGTTTTCTTTATTTTCTATTTAAATTGGTTGTTTGTACTTTGGAAGTCTATGTAAGCTGCTTTTAGACAGAAAAGTGGCCTAAAAATGGTCAGATAAAAAACCCTTTCCTGACTGTGGCACAATCTGACAACATAAGAAGAGCCGACTTGGATCAGACCAGAGACCCATCAAGTCCAGCAGTCTGTT
>NW_015339412.1:0-213 GCF_001447785.1 Gekko japonicus
TTCTCTGCTGCCTTCCCTCCCTCTCTTCTGTCCCCTTTTGCTCCATTCTTTTCCTTCTTTCCTCTGCTGTGGCTTTACCTCGTCACTCCCATCAGTCTTCCTTATTGTCTTTGCTGCCTGCCCATTAACACACACCCCCTCCAACCCATGGATTCCCTGTGATCTGTAGAAACATCTCTTCTGTCCCGGTCACACGGGTCGGATAACGTGGGG
>NW_015339413.1:0-213 GCF_001447785.1 Gekko japonicus
AATTCTAGAGTATCCTCCAATGCGGTGATGATGTCACTGCAAGTTAGGTAGCTGGAAGCGACATCGAAGCACCATGGGGCACTGTTTTGCTCCGCCACCCCCGTTTCCCCCTCACCACCCAACTGAGTGGTGGTGGGGAACTGAGGTCAAGGCTGGGCGGTGGCCCACCAAAGGAGACAACCTGGCCTCCATACATGATCTGTGTTGAATCAG
>NW_015339414.1:0-213 GCF_001447785.1 Gekko japonicus
GCAAAGAACAGAATCAAGCAGACTGCTGAGTGGCTTTTCTGCCTCTGCCGCGAGTGCTGGGCTGTCTGTACCGGGCGGAAGCCTGCTCTCCCTGCAGACTGGTGGCTCAGGACGCAGGGCCGGAAGCTTCGTCAACAGAGCCTGCTGTGAGTGGGTAAACCCAGCTGTCTACCAGATTTCCTCCAAACAGGTAAACTTTAAAAGTCCCCAGGA
>NW_015339415.1:0-213 GCF_001447785.1 Gekko japonicus
TGATGAATAAAAAGTCAAATGAAGCATTTGCCCTCACAAATTTGCCCTTTGCAAGGCTGGTGAAGGCTACAACTGTTGGCTTTCTGTCTTCCCTATAGCTCTGTCAAAGACACCCTGCCAGCCTTGTTAGGCATCTATTTCTCACCACGTTAATTCGATCCCATCCGTCCATCCTTCAAGGAGCTAAGAGTGGCCTCTCCTCCATGTTATCTT
>NW_015339416.1:0-213 GCF_001447785.1 Gekko japonicus
TCTTCTTCTTCCTTCAAGTCAGGAGATATTATTTGTATCACAATTAATGCTAGGACCACGGCCACCAAATCCATCAGTAGAAATGAAAGGTCATCCCAATTATTGCTGCTTCAGAAACTTGGACATTATTTTAGATAACCCCTACCATGATCCTCAGGAGGGACTGGCTACATGTTTTTAAAAGCCCTTGGAGCTGTACAAAGTGTCGACGAC
>NW_015339417.1:0-213 GCF_001447785.1 Gekko japonicus
TAAATCCAATCTCTTCTTTTCCTTCTCCTTTTTAAGATCCCTCCCTATGGTGGAATATGGACTGTATGCCATCCAACTAATTACACTGTGGGATAAATATGTAGCACCATCTAAGAGTAGATTAACTGTTAAATAGAGTTCAATTTAACTGTTTTTATGTATTTTATTGTGTATTGCTGTATATTATATGTTGTAAGCCACCCAGAGTCCTGC
>NW_015339418.1:0-213 GCF_001447785.1 Gekko japonicus
AATAAAATTTTATTGATTTTATAACAATATACATTAATAGAACAACAAGAAGGTCATAAACTACATTACATAAGCAAACTTAACCATAGAAAGAAAGAACGATGCCTAATATATATTAACAATAGCGTTAAAGGTGAACACACAATAACAAACATATTTTACTTTATAGTGGAACTTCAGCTATATAACAATACTTTGTAATTTGCTGACTTT
>NW_015339419.1:0-213 GCF_001447785.1 Gekko japonicus
ATTTGCAGCAGGAGGAATGTGCTTGTAGGAGTCTATTGAGATTTTTTTGATCTCCTATGAAAGGAAGTGCCTGTGCACATTAGTAAAGTACTACTCGAAAAGAATCTTAGTGCATTCATACATATCAGGGGTCCCCGACTTTTTTGAGCCTGAAGGCCACAGAACGGCTGCCGTGGGAGGCGCAGCCTTCAGTCACACAGTGAAGATCCTCGT
>NW_015339420.1:0-213 GCF_001447785.1 Gekko japonicus
AAACTTATGGCAAGGTGGTACAAAACCCCACTACAACTAACGCACATTAACAAGTCAATTTCTCCCCATTGCTGGAAGGGCTGTGGCCAAGTTGGGACTTACTTCCACCTATGGTGGTCCTGCCCAGTTATTACACACTTCTGGAGCATAATCCTTAAAGAAATCACTACCATCACGGCAGTACAGCTTCCTCCTGCACCTACCGCTATTCTA
>NW_015339421.1:0-213 GCF_001447785.1 Gekko japonicus
GACACTGGAAAAGTTTCACAGAAGTGGGAGGGAGATTTCCCTCATGGGAAGAACCATACTGGTAATTCCTTCCCTTTTCTCTCACAGGACAGTCACAGTTTATACATAACCTCCCATCTCTTCATGTGGCACAGGAGGTGTGGTTATTTCAGTTGTTCCTATCTATGAATGTTCAGAGTGGTAGACAACAAAGTCTTAGTTTATGCCCCAATT
>NW_015339422.1:0-213 GCF_001447785.1 Gekko japonicus
TGTAGCGCTAGGGTAGGTTCATAAGGGAGCAGGGGGTCTTCTGGTAGTGCATGTATTTAAAAAAAACATATCACTACACTTAGAAATGCCTGTCAGTTTTCTAGAGATGTTTAAAATGCTCTTGATTTATTATGTCAGGATGATATCCAACAGCAACAGTTTTCCCTTCCATTCAGCCAATGTAACACGGTTGCCAACTCTGGGCTGGGAAAT
>NW_015339423.1:0-213 GCF_001447785.1 Gekko japonicus
TCTCTCTCTCTCTCTCTCTCCCTCTCACAAAACACCCCCCCCACACACACGTTTTAAGACGCCCCAAAAATAGCCCTGACCGGGTGATTTAGCCGCCCGGGCTCTGTAGGACTGGGAGACGGGTGGGCGTGGGGCAACGAGCGGGAGGGAGACCCAGGGGCTCGGGAGGGCGCCGCATGCTTTCGCAACTTGGCTACTGCATAAATTAGTTTG
>NW_015339424.1:0-213 GCF_001447785.1 Gekko japonicus
AATAAATGTTTTGGCAGAAGCTGCCACCACAGTATCGTTTTTATTTTCTCATTCTTTTCCCAGGTTTGGTTGTTTTTTAAATACTCCTGTTGCCCCCTGCACTTGTAACAACAAATGTAACGGACACTGTGAAATGTAAAATGCTTAATAAAGTGAAACAATTTCTAGAAACATGTACTGTGAATTCTATTTGCATTATAGTCACTTAACAAG
>NW_015339425.1:0-213 GCF_001447785.1 Gekko japonicus
GAGCACCGCAACCCTAGAGCAAGGGAACGTTTACCTTTACATATGTGTTTCACTTTGCTAAAGTCTCTTTTTGTATATTGACTCTTGCGGGTATTACAGCACAGAGAGAGACTCTTCCCAGCGGAGTCTTCTCCTTGTTTGCTATCAGGAAGACGACTCAGTGCCCAGCAACGGAGGCCACGCAGCCACCCCCTCTCTTCCCCTGCCAGCCAG
>NW_015339426.1:0-214 GCF_001447785.1 Gekko japonicus
AAGTCAAGGCAGATGAACAGAGGTGGTTTGTCATTGTCCACCTCTACCAGATGACCTTGGATATCTTTGGTCGTCCCCCATCCAAGTACTAACTAGGGTCGACCCTGCTTAGCTTCTGAGATCTGACAAGTTTGGGCTAGTTGGGGCTATCCAGGTCAGATTGTTTTATTAATTTAACCGATACAAGGTTGGAGTCTACAACTCCCTTCTAGTA
>NW_015339427.1:0-213 GCF_001447785.1 Gekko japonicus
CACCTGAAGAATATGACAAAACAGCAGATGGTCATGTGGTGGCAGCGATGGTGGTTGATGGATGGGCAGATTGGGGAGGCTGTGGGGAAACTATATGCAAAGACGTGTGGTTGCCTGTTTTGAATGATCAAATCTACACAAACTGAACACAGGAGAGCAGTTTGTTGAGCGTTCAGCTGGGTTGAGTGTAACATAAGAACATAAGAGACGCCA
>NW_015339428.1:0-213 GCF_001447785.1 Gekko japonicus
CCATGGAAGGAGGTAGGTAGGTAATGGACTGATTCCGAGCTGGGCTATAGTGTAAAGGAAGAAAAGTTTTAACTTTTCCCCTCCCCTCTACCAACTGAAACAAAATGCACCTTAGCACCATTCATAGCTTCATTCCATTTATAGAACAGATTCAAGGCACTGGCCCATTTCAAAACACAGGGCTAGATCCAGACCAATGTTCCCTCTAAGCTG
>NW_015339429.1:0-213 GCF_001447785.1 Gekko japonicus
AACAGATCCAAAGTTTCATTTACACCCAAAATATAAAACTACATACTCTCAGAGATCACCAGGCCTGTAGTCAGAAGTGTTATGGTGAGGGGGCATAAGGATACCCTAGGGTGCAAAGTCTCAATAAGGCCAAGGCTCACTGGAGAGGAATTGATGCCACGTTTTTTTGTTTGTTTGATTGATGGATTGATTTTCACAATTGCACCTTTTTCA
>NW_015339430.1:0-213 GCF_001447785.1 Gekko japonicus
CTTCTGCATGCTGAGCAGATGCTCTACCTATTGAGCCATGGTCACTCCCTGAATTATCGCTGGTCTGAATGAGGGGAGGCACTGCACCAGTGACAGGCAGCCAGGATACATTAGGCCACAAGCTGAGATAATGGCTTGAAGTTGGTTTATTAACCACCGTTGTTCTTCGCTTAACAGTTGTTCTTAGCCCAGGGCTGCGATCACACACACTAA
>NW_015339431.1:0-213 GCF_001447785.1 Gekko japonicus
CATTCCCACAACAACCTGGTAAGGAAGGCTAGGCTGAAAGCACAAGTGCAGCATATTAGGTAAGAGTGGCTTGGACTTGGGAGATCTGGATTCAGATCTCTGCACGCCCATGAAGCTCTCAGCCTCACCTTGAACCAGTCGTGATTTCCCAGCTGAAAAAAATTGCACAGGATTTTCACAAGGGTGTCACTGAAACAAAACCCACAGGTGACT
>NW_015339432.1:0-213 GCF_001447785.1 Gekko japonicus
TAGCCCTTATCCTTCTGTGATTTTGCTGCTTCACCACTGATTCACTGTCTACTATGCTCTTTGAGGTAGGTGTGTATATGTGTGTTGTTATGTGCTACCCTCTTCCTCCTCTGAGAACAGCAAGATCTTCCAGAGGCAGTGCTCACCTGGGCCAGTTGCTTTTGGAGGAGAGAATGCTGGATAATATTTAGTAATGTTTGCTTTATTTTCAAA
>NW_015339433.1:0-213 GCF_001447785.1 Gekko japonicus
CATTGGCTTCTCTTATGTTCTTAACACAAACCACTGCAGGGGCAGTTAAGAGCTGGTTGCGTGCCCCCCCACCCACCAGCTACGGCTCCTTACCTTCAGAGGACAGCTGCTCGTATTCATCCGACACCATGTGCCCACAGAGCGGGAACTCATCGACCTTGGCTTTCTTCCTGCCGAGGTCAAAGATCCTGATCTTGGCATCTGGGGGAAGCA
>NW_015339434.1:0-213 GCF_001447785.1 Gekko japonicus
TACCAGTGCAATCCTAAATAGGCTTCAATTGAAGGAGTGACTGCTAGGATTGCACTGTTCATTGGCTCTGACTTACTTGCTTCCAACTTGGAGTGCTGTATGTGTTCTAAGAAGAACACTCCAGCAACTGCAAAATTTGTCTGTCCTTTTAGCCCTCGTATCCAAAAAATAAGAAATAAGGATATTCTACTGTTCAAGATTTGTGAATCAGTG
>NW_015339435.1:0-213 GCF_001447785.1 Gekko japonicus
AACCAGCTCTTCCCACCATTGCTCCTTCAGGTAGTGGGAGAAAAAAAATGCAGGTGTTGCCTGTGATGTGATATCACATCACTGGAGAATTTCCTTAAGAAATGTGACACCACTTCCAGTTTTCCCTGAAGTGATGTCATGTCATATGCAATGCCAATGCCCCACATATCCCTGTCCTGCATCATGGGAAGGAGAGAAGGGAGCAGGGAAAGG
>NW_015339436.1:0-213 GCF_001447785.1 Gekko japonicus
GGAGCCCATGTTCTGGACAGGATGGCACAGGGGACCTGGTCTCAAGGGGAAGCCAATCGAAGTATACGTTTTTTGGAGTCGAGGGCTATCCCTCTGGGGCTAACGCGCTTCAACGAGATACTGACAAATCAACACGTCTTGGTCCAGACGGACAACATGACTGCCAAAGCCTGTGTCAACAGGGAAGGGGGAACCAGGTTTCGATCGTTGCAC
>NW_015339437.1:0-213 GCF_001447785.1 Gekko japonicus
CACTCTCCGTCTGCATACTTTTCAGGTTCTCTGTAAGAAGGAGGTTGGAGTGCTTAATAAAGTAGAAAAGACCTCTTTTCACATGTTCCAGTCAGCCTGTAGCAGGAACAGATGCTACAAGTAAGATTGTTGTTGTGGCAAAGCATCAGTGGTGGCAATGTGCATGTTCCAGGTGAAACCAGCAGTCCTGCAAGATGATGATGATGATGATGA
>NW_015339438.1:0-213 GCF_001447785.1 Gekko japonicus
CTCTTCTTCCTCTTCCCTTCCGCAGCTCGGAGTGAATGTCAGTTACGCCGGCCAGTACGCGGACATGGACAGCGAGGACCGCTTCAGTATGCCCTTGATCATCACCATTGTCTGCATGGCGGCCTCGCTTCTCCTCGTGGCCGCCATCTACGGCTGCTGCCACCAACGCATCTCTCAGAGGAAGGACCAGGTAAAAGAGGCTGCGCTAGGTGT
>NW_015339439.1:0-213 GCF_001447785.1 Gekko japonicus
GTGGACTAAGTGAGACATAGCTTGGAGATGCTTAATAAATAATAATAAATAATGTATTTAATAAATACGTAAATGTTCACTAGCCAAGCGGCAAGGCAAACAATACTGAAAGTGAAATCATTTAGGGCTGAGCACAGTGCAGCAGGAAACGAACACTCTTGGGGAAAGATCAGTGCAAACTCGCCCAAAAGCCACTACATATACTTGTCCACC
>NW_015339440.1:0-213 GCF_001447785.1 Gekko japonicus
CTGAGTCCCCAGCGGGGGACTTGGGGGGGCATTCCAGGGGGGCAGGGACAGCCCCAACATGATGATGTTGCGCAGAAGAGATGTCATCACGTTGGGGACTAGTGCCTGCGCTCCAAGCCGTGAATTTGCAGCTTGGATTGCAGGTGTGCATCGCCCCCCCTTCTTCCCCGAAGCATTTAAAGGCCCCTCCCTCCCTCCCTCCTGCAAGATTTA
>NW_015339441.1:0-213 GCF_001447785.1 Gekko japonicus
GTGTGCATCAGAGTGAGATTTCCTTCCCATTATGAGATAGATGCTTGTATCTGCATAAAACAGCAGCAATGCCCACCACTACTGAATTATGTTGTTATTGGTATTTATCACTGACCTGTTAGTCTAGGCATAGAAGATAAAATTCAATCTCACATTTGTAAAGAGAGCTGTAGCTGAATAAGTCTAACACAGCTCAATATCTTCCTTAATCTT
>NW_015339442.1:0-213 GCF_001447785.1 Gekko japonicus
CCCCCCCCCCCGCCAAATACACACACTGAATAGTGGGAATGAATACTGTAGCTTCATGGGTGAAACTAACTGTGTGAATCTTTCCCATCCAATTACCACCCCCCTGAGAGAGTAACGATTTGATGACAAACATCCATATGATCAGCCCTGCCGCGGGGGTTGCAGTATTCACACATGATCCATAGTAATCTGAGATTACATCATGAGGAATCA
>NW_015339443.1:0-213 GCF_001447785.1 Gekko japonicus
ATATCAAGTCTTGTTTCATTCACAAACTTTGTCAGAATGCATAACATTGAAATTTCTATATCTAATGACAAAGATAAACATTATCATTAGCAAAAAATAATGCAAAGTTATACATAGGCTGGGAGCCCTATTCCTGACAGGGCCTGAGCTTACAGTGGAAGCTCAACAAGGGCAGCCATCTGAATTTGCCCTAGGGATGCCAGCCTCCAGGTG
>NW_015339444.1:0-213 GCF_001447785.1 Gekko japonicus
CAGCTGTGTCCTTTAAGAGTGGAGGAACCCTGAAACAGGAAACGTACTAAGCCCGGGAAAAACAATGTTGAAGCTATGCCTCAACAAAGAGGTTTTTTGGATGATGCATCTAGCAATTAATGATGAAGAACTTGCTTTAGCAAGGACTGTTTGTGCCTAATATTACCACCAGCTTGAGGCCACAACTGTGTAGTATGAATGGGAATATAAAGA
>NW_015339445.1:0-213 GCF_001447785.1 Gekko japonicus
TGATCCTGCATTGAGCAGGGGGTCGGGCCCCATCCAACACTGGGATTCTAGGATTCTATGAATTATTCCTTTTCTTTTCTCTAAGGGGGATTTCCCCCCTGAGAGGCCAAATTGGGGTGCATTACATTACATTCATTGCAGTACGTTCGCCATTCCAATATGCCATTCAAAAAAGAAATACTCGAATACAGAGGATGTATAGCCCTTCCTGGT
>NW_015339446.1:0-213 GCF_001447785.1 Gekko japonicus
ATGTATTAGATGCCCTTTTTTGTTTCTTTTAGTTTCTTAAGAATGCACTGGAGGGTTTTTATGCCACTTGTTTTCTGGGCTGGTTTTCCCATTTTGTCCATTTTCTTTATGATGTTTTGTGCAAAAACAAGCTACAGTTTGTGTGTTAAAACAATGCTTGTTTGCACCTGAGTTCTTACACCACCCAGCAGGGATGCTCAGGAGAAAGGCAGG
>NW_015339447.1:0-213 GCF_001447785.1 Gekko japonicus
CACAGGAGCCCTCATTCAAGGTAGTGGTCAACACCAAGTTAGCCCCCAGCACTCCAGGGGCTAGACTCATTTTCAGACTTCTTCCGGAGCAGAGAAAACTGAGAAGCGTGCAGAACAGCAGAGAAAGGGCTACACCAAGCTGGGGAAGCCGGGAGCAAAAGGTGCACACAAAAAGCAAGCAGCATTGGTCTGAAGCAGCAACACAAAGTTTGA
>NW_015339448.1:0-213 GCF_001447785.1 Gekko japonicus
CAGTAGTAGATATAGTGGTTTTCTGAGTTCCTTATTTTCTCCTGCTGACAGGAAGTAGAGAATTGGACTTGTCTATTCACTGCTCCTCAATATTACTGCCTAGTGCCTTCAGGGAAAAACCTTATTTATATATTCTGTAATGGCAGCCAAAGAGTCATGTGTTCCATTCTCCACCTGAAGCCTTCTTACCCTGCTGCCGCTCCTTGTGCACCA
>NW_015339449.1:0-213 GCF_001447785.1 Gekko japonicus
GTTGCTGGGACTGTAGCGCTGGGCGGGGCTCATGGTGCACGGCCTTTTGCTGAGGTGTTCCGGATGCAGGGGGTCCCGCTCCAAGCCGTTCTCTTTGGTCCTGTCCCAGAAAGAAGGGAAGAGTGTGACACGCAGGCCCTGGGGTTGGCGGGCGGGACAGGCCGAGGGAGCAGCCGCTTTCAGCAGCAGTCCAGAACAGCCAGAGAAAATCCC
>NW_015339450.1:0-213 GCF_001447785.1 Gekko japonicus
ATTTTGGCCAGGAATTAAGGAATCCCACAAGTGGCATTTAATTGACCAAAAATTGTAGTAGTGCAAAGGGTTAAGAAGCCACGAGAACCACAGAAGTGTCAGCATTCAGAAGCATTAAAAATAAATTCCTCTTGCAGTTCTTCACAGGAAATGGCTCTGCAAATCAATGAAAGTTAAGGGTAAAGGCTGTAATCCAGTGGCACAATTAGGCTG
>NW_015339451.1:0-213 GCF_001447785.1 Gekko japonicus
CCGGCATGACTAGACACCGAGGCGCAGAGTTAAGAAATGGCCCCCAAGCCATGCTCTCCTGAAAAACGTTTCCCCCCTCTAATTGTGCTGGGCCACACAGTTTTCTATGTTTTTTCCTTGTTGTCCTTCCTGATCCATCCCATGTTAGTCCAATGGCTTAAATTTGTTTTAAGTTAATTGCCCTCTGTTTGGTCCTGGCAATGGGACAATGCA
>NW_015339452.1:0-213 GCF_001447785.1 Gekko japonicus
AATATATGAAAAATATTTAAAACAAGTGTCATATTTTTTACACTTACCAGCACTGCAGAAGCTGTACTACAAAAAATGGATGACATGAAAAAGATGCGCCGGAGACGAATGATGGATTTGGAAGACCTTGGGGTGTTCAATGATGCTGAAGCGGTAATGCTTATTTAGTTTGTGCAAAGAATAATATGTTGACTTGGAATGTCTTGTGTACTT
>NW_015339453.1:0-213 GCF_001447785.1 Gekko japonicus
GTATAAGGCATCTTGATGTGTGACCGCATTTGGTTGGCTTTTGAGAAAACCATGTTAGGCTGAGCTCTTTGGAAGGATTGATTAGCGCCAGGAGATACAGACAGAGGCGAGAATTGCCTTTCCCACCTCTGTATGGGGTCTCCCAGCTCTAATCAGGCGGATCACGTTCTGCATCGTACCTCTGTGTCCTGACTCCAACTGGTCCCTTTTGGT
>NW_015339454.1:0-213 GCF_001447785.1 Gekko japonicus
GTCAGTTTAAACAATAGCACACAAGGTAACTGATGAACCCTATAACGACTGGATTAGACCTGCAACACACACATATTTCCAACAGTTCACACAGCAGCAAATCCCACCGGATCACCTTAAATGTGTTGCTTGAACTTCTAACTGGATGCATGCACACAAAAGCTGATGCCCAGAACAAAACTTGGTTGGTCTTTAAGGTGCCCCCACCGGACT
>NW_015339455.1:0-213 GCF_001447785.1 Gekko japonicus
AATAATTATGAATTAGCAACCATCAAAACATGGAATCAGAAAACACAGGAAACAAGACATCTGGTCTTGAGATACAGAAATAGCTGGTGGTATGTGCCTAGGGATGGGCTGCCATCCCTGTGATTCTGGGTGATATTGGTGGTGGGATGCAGAGTGGCCATTCCTGGAGAAGGAGGCCTGGCCACTGGTTGGCCACTCCTCCTTCAAGTCTGC
>NW_015339456.1:0-213 GCF_001447785.1 Gekko japonicus
GCTCTGGACCTGTGTGTTTCAACCCTTGAAAAAGGCCAACCTGTCCACCCTGGCCGGGGCCAGGCAGGACTGGTGGGGGATGAGAATGTCTCCCAGGTGGAAGAAAACCCAGTCACTCTAGGCACTGGTGGGAGGTCAGGAAAGAAGACTCCTGGCCACACAAGAGAGGTCAGGCCAGATTGCCGCCTTGCATGACCACTACTCCAGGGGATC
>NW_015339457.1:0-213 GCF_001447785.1 Gekko japonicus
ACTGCTGAACTTTCATGTGAAGTGAAATACAAAGCAAATGTGAAACTTTCTCCTCATGCAAAAATAACTGCGGAACTCCGTTGTAACAGCCAGAACAGTGTGCAGGCGTCTCTGAGGGAATGGGAGGTAAAACCCGGAAAGGTTCAATTACCTCAGTGACTGGCATTGAGAAGGGTAGAAAGAGAAGGAATCTATATATTATTTTGTTAAAGA
>NW_015339458.1:0-213 GCF_001447785.1 Gekko japonicus
TGATGATGATGATGATGATGATAAACAGCAGCAGCAGCTAAGGAAAACCAAAGGCTTGCCTTCTGTTCATGCTCTTAAAGACTAAATATACAAAGGGAAGGATCCAGGAGGGAAACACAGATTAGGAAGAAGGGGAGATCGGATTGAGAAGGTCAGAATGTTAGAATCCAAGGTTAGTTCTTTGACTTCCTGCTAGTTCAGTTAGCCGTCTGA
>NW_015339459.1:0-213 GCF_001447785.1 Gekko japonicus
CATGATTCCTAGAGTGTCACAACCTAATGGTGTCACTTTCAGTTTTCACCGGAAATGGCATGCACTAGCATGACACTGGCATGCCTGCCCCACCCCCATGTTCCTCCTGTGGGATTGCCAGCTGCAGCTATCAACCCTATCAACAAAGCTGCTATTAAGCCCTGCCCTGAGCCCCCATGGGATATGTGAAGAAATGCAATTTTTTTCCTGGGA
>NW_015339460.1:0-213 GCF_001447785.1 Gekko japonicus
AAAAACAGCAATGCAAAAATAGAAGGTTTAGGAGGGAGGGAATGTACCATTTAAGTAACTCTCTGCAGCATTGCCATTTTCTCCTCGCTGCTGGCAACTGAAGGGATTCCAGTTTGCTTTGTGAGTCTATTATACTTTTTAAAGTTTGCTTGGAAAATGTACTCATTAGGGCTGAGATGAAACTCCTTTTTGAGTTTTCAATTTCAGTTTTCT
>NW_015339461.1:0-213 GCF_001447785.1 Gekko japonicus
CCAAGTATAACATTTCCTTGGAGCTCTGCAATTCTCCCATCCATCCTGCTGTTCAGTCTTCTGGACCAAGGGTCCATCTTGTCCAGAATCTAGTTTCCAAGAAAGGCTAAACCAGCTGCCTCCAGAATGCCCACAAGGAGGACATGAAGACAAGAGAACTCTCCCATAGTTTCTTCCCGGAACCTGATATTCAGAGCTACACTGCCTTTGAAC
>NW_015339462.1:0-213 GCF_001447785.1 Gekko japonicus
ACCCTGTCTGCTGCAACAGCACACTGCTCAGGTAAGACTGTGTGAGTGAATCATGGCCAGGTATCATTTTAATCTCAGTTATTCCATCAGCTACCCATAGTGCAAGAACGGATTAAAGAGAAAATCCGTTTTAAAAGGTTAGTTGTCTAGATAACAAAACAATAAAATGGTACCGCCTATTTAAACCATCAAGTTACAGCTGACTTATGGCAA
>NW_015339463.1:0-213 GCF_001447785.1 Gekko japonicus
TTATGTCAGTTTTTTCGAGAGCAGCAGACTCATACAATGTAGCCTTGTTTTCTGCAGATTTGGCAGATCACGTCATGAAACATCAGGAATGGCGTTTGTGCTCTTCACAGCAACTGGCGCAAGGCACTTCAGTGATGGTCTTCACGGGCTGTGAGGTGGTCACGGACGGTGGGTACAAGTCCCAGCGAGCCGGGTGGCGTACCTGGAGTATTT
>NW_015339464.1:0-213 GCF_001447785.1 Gekko japonicus
CACTGCGCAGAACATATGTGTGCCACACAGCTGCCTTGCACCGGTGGCAGCCCAGTTGGAATGAGCCAAAAATGCTTCTTCCTCAGTCCGCCTGACCTATATAACTCAAGCCTGCTTCTGTGAACGAGGCAGAAGGAGTGGGCAGAATTGTGACAGAGCAGCAACACCTGCAGCACTCTGGACTGCGGGTTCGATCCCCGGCATCTCCAGTTA
>NW_015339465.1:0-213 GCF_001447785.1 Gekko japonicus
GAAGCGCCTGAGGTGAGGAGGCCTCGGCCTACGTCTCTCTGTGTTGTGAATTTCCTCGATGTTTCAATGAACAGTTTACAGCTCTCCATGAAGCATGGAAGTTTTCATTCTTAAAGTGTGTTGAGGGTTTTCCTCAAAAGAAATCTTTCTCTTTTTTTAATTGAAAACTAGAAACTATGCGAGCAGGATTAATGAGGCCATCTCATTTCAAGG
>NW_015339466.1:0-213 GCF_001447785.1 Gekko japonicus
CAACTCTATGGTTCTATGATTCTATGATCCTACCATAATTGTTTCATGTCTTGCAAAGGCTTTATGTTGCCACTTCCTCCTCACAGAATTACACCCTAGAATAATCTCTAACATATACACACCTGCAATCTTTCTCTCCTATAAGTTAGAATCAGTTTCATAATGTAAAGTCCTGGAGGCTAAGCTACTGTTTCATATGTCCTTTGGTCAGAA
>NW_015339467.1:0-213 GCF_001447785.1 Gekko japonicus
AAGCCTTCCTCTGATGCTGCTTCCTAGCATTGCCATTCAGAGGCCTACAGTAAGACTGCATAGTTTGATAGCACCAGACTTGCATGGCTCAACTAGGCTTAATTGCTTGGTACTGTTCAATGGCAGCTACTCTATGAAAGCTACTATAGTAAAGCAGTTAGGGCTTCAAAGTAGAGACTGGGTGACCCAGGTTTGAATCCCCATTTTGCTCTG
>NW_015339468.1:0-213 GCF_001447785.1 Gekko japonicus
GCACTCCTCTGGAAAAGGAACAACTCTGGGTCTCCTTAACCACGTTGTCAATTTCATCATCCGTTTCAAAGTCATCAGAGGAAGAATCTTCTGCTGCAAATGAAGTTCTTGAGAACTCTTTATAAGAAGATTCTGGAGAGTGCAAGATCTGAGTCTTTCTGAACACAGCTCTCTTGTTGGCCAAGCTGCTGTTAGGGGAAGGATGAGGGAATC
>NW_015339469.1:0-213 GCF_001447785.1 Gekko japonicus
CGTTGCCATTATGCAAAATGCAACCCCTATATGGACTCTCCTCAATCAATAGGTATGAGAGCATTTATCTGAAGACTTTTATATATGTTCATGGCATTATGAATTAAAAACACGTATGTAAAAGCTTTACCTTGCTGAAGACTTGGAGTATGATCATTACAGCGTTATAGGCCTCTGCCACGGGGTCCTCCTGGCAGTCCCCATATCCTCTCC
>NW_015339470.1:0-213 GCF_001447785.1 Gekko japonicus
TGGTCTTCTGTAATAGCTAAGCTGTTCCTTTCAGACAAGGTACACTGCCTAGTAATGATCTGTATGCACGAAAGCACGAGAGGTCCACTGCAATGAAGGTTATCCATGTGCAACTGGACATGCTGCATTACCATTGCACATGAAATGTCATCTGTACTTGTGCTCTGGGCCTGTCCTCCATCTTCCTCTTTCCTTCCTCTGCACCGAACAATT
>NW_015339471.1:0-213 GCF_001447785.1 Gekko japonicus
AATCTCTTCAAACCAGCAGGCATGAATGGGATGAATAGTTCTGGCACAGCAAGATGATCACCATACAAAAAGGTGCCAGGCAATGGCTGGGAAGCATGTGACACAGGCAGCCACCTTGCCGAAACAAAGCAGACCTGGTCCATGCCTGGCAGCCGTCTTTCTGGGAGCTCCATGTATGCCACCCTGACCTCCACAATGGAGGAAAGGTGGGAT
>NW_015339472.1:0-213 GCF_001447785.1 Gekko japonicus
GCGACATTTACCCCGAATTGCAAACGGTTAACCCGGAATGCACCTCGGTGCGTTACAATAGTTTGCGCTTCTGCGGTGGCTTGATCAACGGGGAGCTGCTGATATGCTTGCGCTAGGTCTACCTTTGCAAACACCCTTCCCCCTCCTAAGGACGCAAGCACATGGCCGATTATTGGCACAGGATACGAATACTGTTGTAATGCCTTATTTACA
>NW_015339473.1:0-213 GCF_001447785.1 Gekko japonicus
CTAAAGGTATCAAAGGACTGTAACTCATCCCTCTTTCCTCCAAGAAAGAAGACATGACGCAAAGAAACAGCAGTATCTTTCTCCTTGGTTAGTTGAATTTCCATAGAGATACACAAAATAATCTGTGAGTGTCCAAACGTTTTGAGGTATGGCCTAAATATCATGGAATTTTTTCTTCAAGTGAGAAACGTCTTACCTCAAATGAGTAACCAT
>NW_015339474.1:0-213 GCF_001447785.1 Gekko japonicus
ATGGAATCTAATATGTACAACACATCTTTTGGCCTTTAGACATCTCAAGGCATCTCTCTTCTTCTGCTGACAGGAACATCCCAGTTGCACCCAGGGGAGCCAGGTGGATATCGCATTCCCTTCAACCCAAGCGCAACAGGTTGTGGTGCTGCCATGAGGTCCATGTGCATCGGGCTCAGGTAACATGGGGTGTGATGGGGTCAAAGAAGGCTG
>NW_015339475.1:0-213 GCF_001447785.1 Gekko japonicus
CTGACTCCATACAAGGCGGATGTGTTCCGTGCAGAGCAGTTGCAGTTTAGTGTACTTTCCTTCAATTTTTAGCGGATTAGACGTCTTCCGGTTATTTTAATCTGCAGTTCATTTAAAATATGCAGCAGCAAGGAATATTTATATCCTAACAGTTGAGTGTTAAATATTCCCAAGAAAGTTTATTTATTTATTTTTTGCCAGATGAGACTTTCA
>NW_015339476.1:0-213 GCF_001447785.1 Gekko japonicus
TGCTCTTGATAACAGGTTAAAATCGAGCAGGCCCCATCCAACTGTGAGTCAATAAGCCAAAATTCAGCCCACCAGCCATATGCGACAACCCCAAAGATGCAGTGGATCTTCTTCTGTATGACTAGGTCTGCTCAAATGGGTGCATAGATACAAATACCTGACAGTTCAAGAGTGGTATCTTGCAATCAGCCTGAAGGACTTGGAAGGCCTGTA
>NW_015339477.1:0-213 GCF_001447785.1 Gekko japonicus
CACGAATGAAGCCAGTGGGACAAATCCACCGGGCCCCTCTCCATGGGCACCACCATCTCAGTTTGAACTGGGCCTCCCCACAACTCAGAACGGAGTTTCCAGCACGGAACTCCAGGCACACATTTATTAACAGTCCATGTAAACCACCCCACCCTCCATGGACTTTGAAAGCGTGAACCACCTCTCAGCTGGCCCGTTTCCTTGTCACTGGGC
>NW_015339478.1:0-213 GCF_001447785.1 Gekko japonicus
GTCTGTGCCAGGCTGTGAAGAGAAATTATAAACAGCAGGGTCAAAGGGGCAGGGAACAGAGGGTGGAACATAATTACGTGAAGTTCAAATACAGCCTCTCAGTTTTGCTTAGCTAGTTAATGCCTGAGCTGACTTTGGAGAAGTCCTGGGTCCTTGTTAATTAAAACTTTGGGAGATGTTATCAGCCTCCTTGATGAATTCTAATTAGCAAGC
>NW_015339479.1:0-213 GCF_001447785.1 Gekko japonicus
CCCGGGGGGGGGGGGGGGGGGGGAGCAGCCAGGGAGAGCCGAGCAGACCAGTCCATGCAGGGGGGGAAGGTTGGCGCCTGCATCTCCTGGAGAGGGTGAGTCATTTTCACCGCAAAATCCTCTCTCTCCCCACTGCCACAAAGGAAGGATCAATCTGAAATTCTGCTCCTCCAAATGTCTCGCCAAAATATTACTTGATGCATTCGAAATCCT
>NW_015339480.1:0-213 GCF_001447785.1 Gekko japonicus
CTCCTATCCAGATTGAGATGGACACCTCTAGGCATGATGTTTAAAAGTGAAAAGTTTTTCATGCCAGAATCTTCATAAATGGCAATTATATAATACAGGCTGTATAAGCGATCACATCTTTCTTACACTTACTGCCCAGCGGGCTATTCACATGAGTATCCTATTGCAGTGGATTAATTCTTATTAGGCTGCAAGCACACATGCCTTTAGATC
>NW_015339481.1:0-213 GCF_001447785.1 Gekko japonicus
TTGCTTTGACCATGCGGACTTGTGCATATACATGGCAGGAAGGAGGAAATGTATGTCACTTCTCACTGTCCCGCACTCCAGACGGTGGAGGAGTGGCTCTGTTTGTCTCTCATCACGATCTGAAAGAGGCCCTGGTTCATGGCCCCCGGGAGAAAAATGGCGACCAAAGGGGCCACATTCATCTCCCCGCAGAATTCCCTTCAGTAGACGGAG
>NW_015339482.1:0-213 GCF_001447785.1 Gekko japonicus
GGGTATAAATCCAATCTCTCCTTCTTCCACATAATCTCTTGGCATCTTACAAATCTCACAAAGTTATCTTGGGCTTCAGCGAATGCACAGATCTGGTGTGAAGCACTGCAGTAACTCAAGGTGCAAAGCGGTTACCATTACAAGGCACGTTTCCACAGGGGAGTTCAGAGTTTCTGGGTAAACTGGTGCCTGTCTCCTTTCCCTCCTCAAAGC
>NW_015339483.1:0-213 GCF_001447785.1 Gekko japonicus
TTTTAAATGGAGTTGCCACTGGGAACTCACCACAACCCTCACAGCTAGGGTAGGCAGGCAGCAGCTATGTTAACTGATCAGTGTGCTGAAAGAAACACCAGCTTGCAGGAATCTGGACACACTGGGGCTGTCAGCGTCCTGCCATGGGCACGGAATTCCCTGCCCCTGGGTGCCGCTACCACCACTGATCAGCTGGCTGTCAGGGGGACTTAC
>NW_015339484.1:0-213 GCF_001447785.1 Gekko japonicus
GTGTTTAGTTCTCTGACATGGTGTTGTACCTGTTTAAAGTGTAGGGTTTGTTTTCATTTTGTGAGTAGTTAGTAGTAGTAGCCCTTTAAAATAAAAAAAGGACTGATATTTTGAGCACAGCTGAAAACAATCAACACAAGCCAACAATTTATGCTTTTGAGTAGTAGTAAGTATTAAGAGCTGTTACCAACCCTTCTGAGTGTGAAGCAGTTA
>NW_015339485.1:0-213 GCF_001447785.1 Gekko japonicus
CAAGCAGATGCTCTTCCACTGAGACGCAGTTCTCCCCTCTCCTCCTGTGATACGGGCGTCTGTTTCTCTCACATTACACATACCAGGGAAGGAATGCATCACGTACAGGCAATGTTTGTGTATGGATTTCAGGAGGAGCATACCGATCCCCGCATTATATTGTATACAGACTTCATTCAACATGGTTATTCATTTCTGTGTCAAAGTACTGCC
>NW_015339486.1:0-213 GCF_001447785.1 Gekko japonicus
CACATGTATAAAAAGTAATTCTCATGTTATATTTAACGCATGTACACATGTGATTGAAACCACCATTCATCACTGATACTAGCAGGATTCTGAGTAGGTCTAATTAAGACTATGCTGTGAAACTTGTTTATTTTATTACGCAGGGTTTGTTGTGTGTGTGCAATCGTATTAGCAGGGATTATCATTTGATTTCTGTTCAGAATGGCACAATTT
>NW_015339487.1:0-213 GCF_001447785.1 Gekko japonicus
CCTGTGGAAGAATAAGGGTAGCAGGGGAACAAACAGAGGGCATGCCTAATATTTAAAACCTAATATTTTACAATCTAATCTCTAATTCCCATTTTCCTTTTATGGGTCTGCATCCGGACCCATCCAGGAAAATAACTATGACCAATAAAGGGGGTTTCCTGTCTCCCTGGGCTGCCACTATCCCTCCCTCTGGATCCCATAAGTGCGGGCGCT
>NW_015339488.1:0-213 GCF_001447785.1 Gekko japonicus
TCAGGGGAAGGTTTCCTTCCTTCCGGCTTTCCCCCTTGCTCTCCACACAATGCCACATTTCTCCATCTTGCCAACATGAGAACAGGATGCTGTCCTGTGTCTCAATCCCTCTAGCTAGTTACAATAGAGAACCTATCTGTCCTCTGTCCCGTCTAGAATATAATAAACTCCTTTACATTAGTTTTTAAATGAAGAGGAGGAGGAGGAGGAGGA
>NW_015339489.1:0-213 GCF_001447785.1 Gekko japonicus
CCCCCCCCCATGTTTCCTCCAGTGCTTGTAACACACAATATCTTTGTTTTACTTGTTCACAACTGGTTTCTCTCCCCTTCTGTCACTCATTGTCAGGCATTATTGCTTAAGCAACATTTTTCCCAGACCAAATATACATACACGCACACGCGCACACACACTGTGGCATTGTGGATTCAAAATGGATTTCCAAAACATAGTATCATGCAGGGG
>NW_015339490.1:0-213 GCF_001447785.1 Gekko japonicus
CCGCGATCCCCCTGAAATGATCTCTGGTTAATATAGCAGTGTTTGCCCAATCTTAGAAGCGTGATACTGAGCAGAGTAAATAGATCTCCCAACTTAAGTATATTGCCAAAAGGTAAACTTACATTTATTCAAGTAGAATCAGGTGTGTAGTAGCCGTGTTGGTCTGGGGCACCAGAACAAAGTCCGAGTCCTGCGGCACCTTTAAGACCAACA
>NW_015339491.1:0-213 GCF_001447785.1 Gekko japonicus
AACCACTACACCAAACTGGCTCTCGACTCTAGACGCCTCCCATATTATCTCCAGGGTCAGGGTGACTCTTGTTTCAAAATATACCATCACTTTCAGAATGCGGAATATGGAAAGGTAGGGTATAGATAAGGGTTCTTAGCACTGCCACAGAAAACGGCTGGAGATTTTGAGGGCATTGCCTGAGGAGGGTGGAGTTTGGGGAGGAGTTTCCCC
>NW_015339492.1:0-213 GCF_001447785.1 Gekko japonicus
GGGGTGGTTTGCCATTGCTTTCCCCTGCAAAGTCTTATTTGGTGGTCCCTCATTCAAGTACCCATTCTGCTTCGCTTCCGAGATCAGAGAAGCAGAGGTAGTTTGCCATTTCCTTCCCCTGCAGAGCCTTCCTTGGTGGTCCCTCATCTAAGTACCGACCCTGCTTAGCTTGCAAGATCCGAGTAGCAGAGGTGGTTTGCCATTTCCTTCCTC
>NW_015339493.1:0-213 GCF_001447785.1 Gekko japonicus
TTCTCAAATTCACAACATAAAGAATCATGACTAGTTTAGCATGCTTGGAGCACCATTGGCTAAAATCTCTACAGGGAATATATGATGTATGTCTCAAGTATTAAGATATATTACATCAGTTTTATTTTCTTTATCCTCGTGTCCAGATAATTTCAAGCCTGCAAGCAGGATCTTTGGTGCTGAGTGCTCAGTTGAAACAGCAGTTTAGCAAGT
>NW_015339494.1:0-213 GCF_001447785.1 Gekko japonicus
GTATTTCCACCTGCTTCCTGAGATCCTATAACTGGAAAAGCCAGGGACTGAACCCACCAGGGCACTCCAGGACCTGGGAACAAAAAATTTACTTACCCTAGAAGCACTATCCCTATCTTCAGCTGAGAAGTTGCAATATAGCCTTGAACCCCGAGTTTACATTCATGCCACCCCCAATATACTTCTCCTAGGGGACAAGGAATCCCCAGGACA
>NW_015339495.1:0-213 GCF_001447785.1 Gekko japonicus
CAGGAAGAACAGCTACAGAGAGGGAGATGCAGAGACAGAAACATTCCCACGCTGCTGGCTCAGAGGTGAGGAAGACTTTTGGGAATTTCTAGAACCCTCCTCTCATTTTCTTGGGAGGTCCTTTCAATAACAGAGGCGAAACTTGTATAACAACTTTTATCATTGCAGTGCCTATTGATCTGTTCCGAGGAAATGAGGGGACATCGAGTGGCC
>NW_015339496.1:0-213 GCF_001447785.1 Gekko japonicus
GGCCTTGCTCCCAGGAAAATGTTCTTTGGATTGCAGTGTCAATCACTTAGTTACAGTTCGACAGGAGGTGTAAGGGCTTCCCTGACTCCATATGTGATAATTTGGTTTATTAGCAAGACGCCGATCGAAGAGTTGGAATGCACGCAGAAATACAGCCGTATAGACAGGACAGGTGGCACCCGTTTGTCGTGAGAGCCAGTTTGGTGTAGTGGT
>NW_015339497.1:0-213 GCF_001447785.1 Gekko japonicus
TCTAGATACATAGATAAATACTGCTTGTGAATTATCCTTGGTTCTAGGGACCTGGAAGTGATCTGCCTGAATAAAGGATATAATACAAAGAAAGACTTCTGAACAAACACGTCCACCCACCCACCCAGCTATCCATCATTCTGTCATCTAAATTTGAATTCTGCCTTTGAATAGGTGGCCAAGTTTTGGGTGATGTACATGGTTGTTCCTTCC
>NW_015339498.1:0-213 GCF_001447785.1 Gekko japonicus
GCAATAAGATTATTTAGAAATGACAAATTCTAACATTTGTCCCCTTACAACCTGATAATCCATGAAGCCTCAATGTGCAACAGTTCATTTCTTTCAGGCCTTAATCAGAAATAAGTCCCACTTAATTCCACAGGAGTCACATCCAAGTCATCATGCTTTAGGGTCCATTCATAAAACCCAATGTTGTTGGTGGTAAAAAGTGCCATCAAGTCA
>NW_015339499.1:0-213 GCF_001447785.1 Gekko japonicus
GACCCCTTCTCACATCCCTGAGAAACAGCTCTGCTACCATGATTTTGGAGCCTATGTGCCCATTAGACCTTCCAAATGCATACCAGAACTGCTGACACCATTCGGGGGAGATATGAAATCTACACATATCTGAAATGCCTGGAAAACACTTATACAATTTGTAAAAAAAACAAAAGTGAAGGCAACATCTCATTGTTTTGTGATGATAGTCAC
>NW_015339500.1:0-213 GCF_001447785.1 Gekko japonicus
ACAACGGGCCTTATTCCTAGTTAACATAAAAGCCAACATTTAAAATCACAGTTCAGGGCTGCTAGTAAACCTTAACTGAATGTAGTCCTAAATAAAACCATTTTCAGTTGCCTCCTAAAGACGAAAAGTGAGGGGGCCAGGTGAGCACCTCATTGGGGAGGTTGTTTCCTGCATGGAAAATGGGCGTATCGGCAGCTGGGGGACTGGGCACGA
>NW_015339501.1:0-213 GCF_001447785.1 Gekko japonicus
GAGCATCCACCTGTCCTCCCTGCTCTCCAACATCTCCTCCCTGTACAGCTCCAGCTCTTGTCTCTTTGCCTCCATATACTCAGCATGCTGGCTGTCCATCTGGGCCAACTGAGCAGCATGCTGCCTGTCTGACTGCTCCAGCAGTTTCTCAGCCACTCCATAGAGGCCATACTGTCACTTTCTCCTGGCTCTGGTGAGCTGCCCAGGTTCCTG
>NW_015339502.1:0-213 GCF_001447785.1 Gekko japonicus
GATTCAGTTCAAAGGTTATAACATAACATTCATACTATTCATCTCTGTTTTTCAGGAAGGTGATAAGGCTCCTTCTCCTGCAGATGTGAGTATACGAAAAAGGGGATTACTAGGTAAAAATAAGGAAAATGTACCAGAATGCTGTTTGTCAAAAAGAAGCAAGCAAGTTCTATTCTAGAAGCACAGGATGGATGGGTAGTTACAGAATATCTG
>NW_015339503.1:0-213 GCF_001447785.1 Gekko japonicus
TCTTTTTATTAAAACCTAATTATTTACACATTATCATTAACACATGAATATGATAACAGCATCCCCTGGTGTTACGTATATAATTAAAGAAGAGTGATTATTTGAGCCCATAAATTGTTTCTTGCCAAAGTAAGCAGGTCACAAGCAAGGCGGACCTTCAAAGACGATTCTCCAGATCTATTCAGTTCCCCATATTTATAGATTTTTAAAAAC
>NW_015339504.1:0-213 GCF_001447785.1 Gekko japonicus
CCCGGGGGGACTTGGCAGCCCTAGGATTTGAACCCGGGCTAGCCCGAGACACACGCACAACCTCTGCACCTCTCTCCAATGTTTCCAACATTCATTTAAATCTACATAGTCTGAGACCTGTTTCCTGACCAAAGAATTGTAAGATCCACAGAAATAGCGGACCATCAGCTTGCGGGCAGGCATATCGAACCCAGTACTAATTTGGCTCCTGCT
>NW_015339505.1:0-213 GCF_001447785.1 Gekko japonicus
GACTACAGAGATCAGTTCCCCTAGAGGGAGCAGCAGCTGTGGAGGGCCGGGTGTCCGGCACCACACACACCCCTGCTGAGCCTCCCCCTGCTCCCCAAATTCCACCCCCCCAGGCTCCACCCTCCAGGAGTTTCCCAAATCAGAACTGGCCAGTGCTCCCTCTAAGATGAGTTAGCACAAGCTGGCTCTCAGTTTTTTAGCCTCCAACTCACA
>NW_015339506.1:0-213 GCF_001447785.1 Gekko japonicus
CAGTTATAGCAGGTAACTATCCGCTTCTGCGGTCAGTGAAAAGTGCTGGCTATCATTTTTGCAAGCTTGACGTGGTCTGGTTTGGTGTGTGGCAGGACCGTTTCAGTGGTGGTACCTCAAGTGTGGAATAGAGTCACCACAGATATTTGGCCAGTGTAGAGTGTGAAGGAACGGACTCTCAAGTCCCTCCTGTTCCTTCAGCTTGATCCCTGG
>NW_015339507.1:0-213 GCF_001447785.1 Gekko japonicus
GCAAAAACCAGGTTCCCTCCCAACAAAATGATGTCTATTGGCCACTAGTACTCCTCAGCTTACTAAGCCTATATTCACCCTCAGCCTACATAGTTTTTCTAATTAATGCTAACTTCAGACCCTGTAGGACAGCACAAATCTGTATGGATTGTCAGACAAAGTATTGTCTGTTGGGCTGTGGTCTATGCAGCATCTTTGGGATGGAGAAACACA
>NW_015339508.1:0-213 GCF_001447785.1 Gekko japonicus
CTGGGCGGGGGGTTGTGGCAGTGACAGCTCCTTCTTCCCCCTTGGGGACTGCCCGCTCACAGCAGCAGTGGCTCCTACACACTTCCTGTGGTGCTACCCTGGGGTCGGGCAGCTCCAGCAGGTGGTGACCCCCACCAGTCCCCTGGGACTTTCTTTAGTGGCCTTAATGGCTGATCTGCCCTTCTAGGCGACTTTGCCTACAAATAATTGCTT
>NW_015339509.1:0-213 GCF_001447785.1 Gekko japonicus
GTGGGTCTAATGCCATAGAGTTCACCCTCCTGAGCAGCCATTTTCTCCCGTGTAACTGATTTGTGTAGTCTTTGACATTAACATAGTGGTCTCTGGACCATTGGGAAAGAAAGCTTTGTATTATAAGAAGAGACAGAGATTCTGGGAACTGAGAGAGAGAGAGAGCACTAGGATGACATAAATAGTGGGTTGAAATAGTGGGCCCAAAAGGAA
>NW_015339510.1:0-213 GCF_001447785.1 Gekko japonicus
TGCAGCTTTGTAAGTGGGAAGCTGTTGCCAGGAATCCTGCTAATACTGTGTTAAATGACTCTCTCTCCCCACACACATTTTGTAACTGCAGAATTCAAATTTTGCCATTTACACCAGATCGTTCGAATGGGCAACACTAACATGTGTTCTGGCTCCTGCGTGTACTTTGCATAAAAACACAATTTCTTTGGTGGTTCCTTTTTTTTTTTTTTT
>NW_015339511.1:0-213 GCF_001447785.1 Gekko japonicus
GCCTCGCCCTTCGGATTGGATCCTGCTATTAACGCGAGCCTCTCTCCTTTAAATCAGGTGACATCGACCCCTGGCACGCGCTGAGCGTCCTTAAGAACCAGTCCCGCTCCGAACTGGCCCTGCTGATCAACGGCACGTCCCACTGCGCCAACATGATGTCTTCTAGCCCCACGGATCCGTTGCCCCTTGTCCAGGCCAGGAAGGTGAGGGGGG
>NW_015339512.1:0-213 GCF_001447785.1 Gekko japonicus
GCCTTTTCAGTGCTGGCAATTTTGATTTGGAACTCCATTTGGCTCCTTGTCTTTAGATGGCAGAAGAAAAGTGGTATTCTATGGATCCTTTGGTTTGTAATTTTTAGCAGGGGCACTTTTGGGTTTTTTACAAAACTCCCCTGGCTTTCATTTTAATACTAGTGTTTCCCTTCTCTTTGTTAGGCTTTTTCCTTTGTTGTGTTACTGCATGAC
>NW_015339513.1:0-213 GCF_001447785.1 Gekko japonicus
CAACTGCCCACTTCTCCAGAGTATCCAGGAATCATAGAATCAAGCCACCTTTCCCCCCCGAGTATCTGTACCGAAGTACAAAACGGAAATTGAGACGTTGCTTGGATGGCTTGACCAGAGAAACTCTCCTTCTAATTAGGGAGGCTAGACCCCCTGCTCAGGGAGGGGGTCCCCCGCTCCCAGACCCCACATCTCCACTGCCAATCAGTTGGC
>NW_015339514.1:0-213 GCF_001447785.1 Gekko japonicus
TGCTTCTTTTTAAAAAAGAAGGAAGCAAAGATATAGGCGTTTGAACATGGGATTCATCGGTGCCGAATCCTACTATTACAAGCAGTCCTTTGCTTCTGGTGGACAAAGACAGAAATATCCATCGGTGTTAGATTTTCCAACCTCCCATGGCACCTGGTGATTTCCTGATATTACAAATGATCTCCAGACAACCAAGATAGAATCATAGAGTTG
>NW_015339515.1:0-213 GCF_001447785.1 Gekko japonicus
CATGTTGCTGAAACATCGGCTGGGCCTCCCTTTTTTTCGAAGTAAGTTCCCCCCACCGGCCAGCTGATAGGTGGTCTGGTGGTGGGGAACCCCTGCCTACCACAGACAAAAGACTTTTCACAAAGGCAGTAGGTAAAGAGGAAGGACTTTTGGCTCTATAGCCATTCCAGTAATCCACTGTGCCAAAGGCAGACTATTTTTTGCATTTCCAGG
>NW_015339516.1:0-213 GCF_001447785.1 Gekko japonicus
CTTTCCCAAAGGGGGAGGAATGAGCATATTTGCAAATGGATGTTGCAATTTTATGCACACTTGATTTGGAAATAAGGTCCATGAAATGTGACCAGTCTCCAGGTGAACATGCTAAGTTGCTATCAAAAGCAGCAGTCCTACCTGTCCTCCTAATTTCTCCTCTTGTAATACAACAAAACAAAGGAGGTCACACCTAAGGATGGGCATGAGCCA
>NW_015339517.1:0-213 GCF_001447785.1 Gekko japonicus
CACCAAAGGGCAGTGCGTAAGGGTCCGAGCCCTTCGGTAGCCCTTCGGGGAGAGTCAGGACTAGCAAAGATTTGGGAGGGGGAATTCAGTGGCAGTAGGGATACAGAAACAATGAAATACGGCCATGGCAGTGGGGTATGGAAAGCAATGGGGAGAATAGGAAGAGGGGGTGAACTGCAGATACGTGGTAGGTAAATCATAGAATCATAGAGT
>NW_015339518.1:0-213 GCF_001447785.1 Gekko japonicus
GAGAGGAAGAACAGGCCGGAGTGCACTGGCCCTACTGCCTGCCTCCACATGATCACCTGCACACTGAGACTGTGTGGAGGAAGTGGCCACACATGTACCCCCTCCTCATGATCAAAGACGCTATTTTAACATTGCTGATCACATGGAGGGTTGTATGTGCATGTGACTACTTCCTCCATACAGTCACACTCTGCAGACAACCAGGCAATTGCA
>NW_015339519.1:0-213 GCF_001447785.1 Gekko japonicus
AGAGTTCAGTGATTGAACATTGAAGAGACTAGTTCACATGGTTGAGCTTTTAAGCTTATTTCATAAACTTCTCAATGAAACTCATATTTCTACAAAATTTTCTTAATGAGACTGTTCTCTCTTAATAGGTCAGTTTAATGAATGCTACAACACTTTAAAGACATTCTGTCAGCTGATAAGTTTTCTGACTTCCACTTTTCCTTTATTCTCTCC
>NW_015339520.1:0-213 GCF_001447785.1 Gekko japonicus
TAATTAAAGGCAATTTGGCTAACAACACCTCTGAGGAGGCCGGTCGCAGCGACTGGCGAAACGTCAGGCCCTACAACGGCAAGGCCACGGCCACGCAGCCCGGGAAATCCGCAACAGCTCATGAACTCCGGCCGCGAAAGCCTTCGAAAACACACCAATCGAGAAGGTCTGACGCAAATGGCATCTAGGGTTGCCAACCCCCAGGTGGGCCCT
>NW_015339521.1:0-213 GCF_001447785.1 Gekko japonicus
CAGAAAAAGCACTTGAGTGGGAACGTTGACCAAACTGGGTTCAGAGCACTGCAGTTGTTAGCAAATGCCTGGCCTCCAAGGCTTCACTACCAGATAAACTTCATTCAGAAAGGGCTGTGCTACACATGACAAAACAAGCGACTAAGACTACTCTCTGCCTGGTCTCCTCTTCCTTTCCCATCTGGGGCCCCTGCCACACCGGGGGGGGGGGGG
>NW_015339522.1:0-213 GCF_001447785.1 Gekko japonicus
AAGGTCTGCTTGTCTGGCTGATGGTCTCTTTGGGCAGCACTGGGCAGTATGGACAGGGGGTCGTGAGATTGACTAGCTGTTCTAGCTCTTTGGACAGGGGGTTGTGAGATTGCCTAGCTGTTCTAGCTCTTTGGTGTTACCCAGGGTGCACCACGAGGAGGTGAGCTAGTGTGGCACCCCAAATGAAAAGCTCAAACTCTAGGTATTGGTAGT
>NW_015339523.1:0-213 GCF_001447785.1 Gekko japonicus
TTTTTTTTGCATTTGCTAAGTTTCACAACTCATTTTCATGTGCATCCCTAATGGATGCAATTGTGACACTCTACTTAGAGCTGCCAATTTAAGCAAATAAGACATGTGATTTGGTAAAAGACCTATTTTTTGTTATTGTTGATTGATATAGATTTTGTCACTCTTTTGAAGGGTGTGCCATATTTTGTTTTCATGCATCATTATTTAGTTTTT
>NW_015339524.1:0-213 GCF_001447785.1 Gekko japonicus
TTTTCAGGAAAATGATTTTTCTCTTGTTTATCTCCTGGAAATGTGCCTCCCCGTTACAGCAGATGAAATCCTTTCAACATCCTTGGAGAATTCTTCTGTCTTCGTTTTTGTGGTCAGAACTCAAAACACTAGTGTTTAAACATTTAAAGCAATGCCTAAGTCAAGGAAAGTAAGGAGCCAACAGTAAAGTGTGTGTCTCTCTCTCTCTCTCTC
>NW_015339525.1:0-213 GCF_001447785.1 Gekko japonicus
GTAGGCCAAATAAGTTTGGGAACTTCTGAAGGTCTCAGATTCTGTCCACAGCAACTCTGCTTAAAAGCATCAGGTTGTAGATGATGCATATTAGGGTATTCCCCATTATTATGCATGGATATGAAAGATGGACAGTGAAGAAAGCTGAAAGGAAATTTGAAATGTGGTGTTGGAAGAGTTTTAGGAATACCATGGACCACCAAAAAGACAAAT
>NW_015339526.1:0-213 GCF_001447785.1 Gekko japonicus
CCTATGGCCAAGACATATTTACACACTTCTCCTCCACCTTGTTGAGTTGCTTTGGACTCACACATAGCCCAAATAGGTGGCTTTTCAATGTCACTGTGCAGATCCCAGAAAAAAAATAGACACCAACACTGTCACGGTAGCACTTGAAAGTATCCATCTGAAAATATGGCACAGTGTCATGTTGCATTTCTTTTAAATTAGATGGGAGTGAAC
>NW_015339527.1:0-213 GCF_001447785.1 Gekko japonicus
GGTGTCCTTCTGAGGAGGAGGTGGGTCCACTTTTCTCGGGATGCTCTGGCAAGGCTGGAGCCACCAGCACTGAGTCTGGAAGGCTGCTACACCAAGGCAAGGAGGGAGGTGAGAAGGGAGGTCATGGTGGCTGGACAGAAACTGCAGCGGGAGCCCAAGATGCTGCAACCAGGCACCCGTTGCTGGGACCTTTGAAGTAACTCTGGGCCCCTG
>NW_015339528.1:0-213 GCF_001447785.1 Gekko japonicus
ACCAATAACTGACCAGGGCCAACCCTGCCGAGCTTCCAAGATCTGACAAGGTCAGGCTGGCCCAGGCCTTCCAGGGGAGCACGGCACCTCAAGTGTGCCTCAGGGTCAATCCCAAGATCCCAAGGCCCCGTCTTTATCCTCCTGGTCTCCTCCTTCAGGTTGCTCCAGTAAACCGTCTCAGTGGCCTGGTGAACCAGAACCAGCAGTGGGGAA
>NW_015339529.1:0-213 GCF_001447785.1 Gekko japonicus
AACATCAGAGAAGGTCTTGGCCTCTATGACTCATTGGACATCCAGAAGAACTGGTTGGCCATTTGCGTGAGACAGGATGCTGGAGCAGATCAACCACTAGTGGTGACCAGCAAGGATCTTCTTAGTTTCTGTGACTTCCCTGGGCCCAAGGACCTTGTCAACTTCCTTCCTCATGTTGGCCGTCCCTGATATGACTTGTGCCTGCCCATTCCT
>NW_015339530.1:0-213 GCF_001447785.1 Gekko japonicus
TGGATTTACAAAGGTGTAACTCTGCTTAGGACTACACCACAAGTTTCTTACTGAAATCAACACCCATCGTTGTAAAATGCGCTTTAACCCATTTTGGATAGGTAAGAACAAATCCTAAGTAAACACATGGCTGATATTTAGAGTGAGGTGTGGGAGGTAAATTTTCTACTACTTCCCATCTGCACTGTGAGGCTGGTTGCCTTTAAAGGGCTG
>NW_015339531.1:0-213 GCF_001447785.1 Gekko japonicus
CCTCTTCTTCAGGCTCATGGTATGGAGACTGGAATGGAACCAGTGTGGAATGAGCCCTGTGCATTCAGGTAAGTCCCTCTAAAGTTTGAGCGTGACGTCCTGCCCATCTTTTTAAATAGGATGGCAACATATAGTAAGAATGCTGGGGAGCCTGCAGATTGCCAAGATAAGGGAGGTCCGGTCCTGATTCCAAGGGTACCAGTTGTCCTGCAG
>NW_015339532.1:0-213 GCF_001447785.1 Gekko japonicus
TGGGTTGTGATAGTCTCCTGTGACAGAAGGGTCTTTTACAAATATTAGTGAATATTACTGACGATTTTTCTTATAATATGCAAATGTACAAAACTGGCCCTTGTAAAGTAGATATGTACACACATTATACCTGCAGTTGATTCAGTTGGGAGGGGGAGGGAATGACTATCTAAAAGGCTACATGGCAAACATGATGTGCACTATGCTTGCCCC
>NW_015339533.1:0-213 GCF_001447785.1 Gekko japonicus
CCCCCCCCCATGTCTCACTCTTGAGGGTTTGTGGAGTTTCAGGAACATACGTAGTGTTTGGGATGGTGACTTCTCTGCCAGACGGAGAGTGGAATCTGGTGGCCAGAGTCAATGTGAAAAAGTTATCCCAAATTAGTTCTAAGAGTACTCAGTGTGTGAGGTCATCCAGAGCAGCCCTTGGACCTTCACTGAAAATATTACCACACTTTACCT
>NW_015339534.1:0-213 GCF_001447785.1 Gekko japonicus
GCAAGGGAAACCTTTACCTTTTTTTTTTCAGTAGACTTGCCACCCACTGTGGTTATATATTTTTTTAAAAATTCTTTTTCTGTTTGGGGGTTGCAATTTAATTTTTTTAAACTTATTTTTTAAAAAGGAATGCAAGCTAGATCTTGGGAGCGAGGGGCTCACTCCCTCTAGAGGGAGTGGCCCAAAGTGTGTCAGTCACTGGAGCCCCCTTGC
>NW_015339535.1:0-213 GCF_001447785.1 Gekko japonicus
TGTTTTAATCATGCATTGCAAGCTGTCTTGAGCCATGGACATGGTTATATATGCTTTAATAAAATACAATGATTGAACTTTATGAATCTGAATAAATAGGCTGGATCTCAGAAAATGTATTTTTATGTACGTATATTTAAAAGTTTATAGAACATTTTACTGCCAGGATGCATTCTCTTGGTAATGTCTCTGATCTCATTATTTTTTGTGTGT
>NW_015339536.1:0-213 GCF_001447785.1 Gekko japonicus
TTCTCACTGAGACTTGAGGCAGATTACAGTGTGACATGGTGCAATCAGTAAGATGAAATATCTAATAAGCAACATAATAGGATGAGGTTTATGCAAAACTGTGACAAAGTATAGAGTATTAGACATGCTATTTTTAACAGTGCAGAAAATGGCATTACATAAGTAGAAAACAAAGCAGCGAGCCCAGGATAATACATACAGCAAACAGATAAT
>NW_015339537.1:0-213 GCF_001447785.1 Gekko japonicus
TGGAGTGGCAGGCAAATGTAGAAAGGACCTATGAAAGGCCATAAAAAAGTGTGAGCTGGGGCCATCCTTCAGTTGGGTGGGAGCTGCTCTGCGCTGGGGCTGCCTAAGGGAGGAGGGGCCAGGGCACATTTAGGAGGGGGCATTGCCCCCATGGGTCCCCCATGGCTACAGGCCTGTGATTTTAACCAAATAAACAGAAGAAGAAGAAGAGGA
>NW_015339538.1:0-213 GCF_001447785.1 Gekko japonicus
ATGATACTGGCTGATTTGTTTTCAATTTCGTAAATTCCACTCACAAAAAAGCACTCTCTGTTAACCTTGTGCTCCATAAGTGCTGACGAGGTACACCACGGTCTGATCCAGAAAGACACTGCTGACGCCTATAAAAAAGCATGAGCAGCCTTGGATCCTGAGACCGTCTTTCTACCTTGCCAAACTCAAGGTGGTGTGCAATATAAATAAAAT
>NW_015339539.1:0-213 GCF_001447785.1 Gekko japonicus
AAAAATGCCATGTTCTCCAAGAGCAAGTGCTGACAACATGACAACTGCGTAGCTAGCTGTTTTAAGGCACCCAGGCAGCAGCATAATAAAATTTACCTCTCATGCGTTCTACCAGCCAGCATCTTCTAGTAGTCCCTGGTCCTAGGGATGTCCTACTTGCCTCAACTAAGGCCAAGGCCTTCTCTGTTCAGTTCCACAGGGCCTGTAAGACAG
>NW_015339540.1:0-213 GCF_001447785.1 Gekko japonicus
TTTGGGGGTGTGGGCCAAAAGGGATTTAGCTGATCCGCTGTCTTTGCTCTGGCGTGGTCTTTGGGTTCCAAGCTGGCTCTGTTCCATTTTCTCCCCCCACCACACACACACACACCTTGGCAAACTTTTTCATTGGTCAGTCCTGTGGAATTCTGGTCTCTGAATGCTAAGTGCTGCCCAGACGCCTCGTGCTTGGGGGGCAGGTGGGGGGGG
>NW_015339541.1:0-213 GCF_001447785.1 Gekko japonicus
AGGCATTCAGATCAATTTAATTAACTGTCCTTTGACCGCCCCCTTAAAACTTTAGATGCCCGTTGAAGAAGAAAATTCCTGGCTACGGGCCTGGCCCTGCTTGCCTCTCGTGGAGATCTCTGGTCTCCGGCTTCAACGCTTTCCTTGGCCTTTGGAGCCTTGCCCTGCCTTCTGGCCTTGAACCTCGCTGCCAACTTGCCAGGATACAAAGCA
>NW_015339542.1:0-213 GCF_001447785.1 Gekko japonicus
TGTGTTTTGATGTCTATTGTATTGCTGTTTCCTTGATTGCTATTATTTGTGATTTCTTTATATGAATTCAGATCTTTCTTAATGTCTGTAGTGATTTTTTTCCGAAATGGCAAATACTGCTCTAAGTACACTGCTCTAAGTACACTGTGACTGTACCTGCTACAAGGAGCTCAATGCACAGACACCATGCTGAAATTTGTTGTCGTTTACATG
>NW_015339543.1:0-213 GCF_001447785.1 Gekko japonicus
CTCTTATGTTCTTATGTTCTTAACTATGCCTGCCATTGTCTGTTTCCAGTAACTGGCATTAACAAAGATGTTGCCTCCATCCGGACCCAAACGTTCCCTTTAGCCGTGCTTGCTAAAAGCAACCTAGGCCTCCCCTCCTTGGATTTATCTGTCCCCTCCCCATCTTTTAAAGCCATATTCACCAGTGACCAATGCTCCCTCTAAGCGGTGGAG
>NW_015339544.1:0-213 GCF_001447785.1 Gekko japonicus
GGAGAGGATTGTGTGTTATGATGGGCTACACGTGTAGTAATGGTCCACATGCAGGATTTCTGAACAGGGAAAACAGTGGATCCCTGAAGGCATTTCCGTGCAGGATGCAGGGAGAGATCTAAGCCCTCTCACCCCATGTGCTGCAGCCCGGATCCAAACCAGATCTCCACCTGTGAAGTGTAGAGGGTTAGATGCATGTAGAAACCGCTGATC
>NW_015339545.1:0-213 GCF_001447785.1 Gekko japonicus
TACTGTCTTCTTATACAGTTCTACTTGCAGCCATAAATGATACGCACAACAAATGGTTTTGCCACCATTCATAAATGACAACGGCACCAGTTGACTAGGGACCTAATAGTCCTTAAAAGTACAAGTCTCTCTTCAGGTTGATGTGGTCACCAGCTCATGGTGCAGAGAAGAGTTTCCAGGAGGAAGCGTGCAATAGACAGCATGAGCTCAGGA
>NW_015339546.1:0-213 GCF_001447785.1 Gekko japonicus
AGCAGACTAACAACATAAGCAATGGATATACAGTACCAAGTCAAAGATAAGAGAACTGAGAAAGAAATATGCAACTTTCGAAGCACTCCATTGAATTGAGTTGTTCCATAGCTATCATGGGGGGTGGTTTAGGTTAGTTTCTGCAGTTACTGCAAATGAGTTGGTCCCTCTGCCTCTCTGCATCTACACAGAGGTGTTGGCCAAAGGGTGAGA
>NW_015339547.1:0-213 GCF_001447785.1 Gekko japonicus
ACGGAAGCCAGTTACAATCCCAGGAGAACCTTGGGCACCACCTTGAGGTTGGCAACCCAGTGTGATGGTAGAAGTGGGCAAGAGGCTTGATTACAGCTGATGCAGAAGGTGGGCTGGGATGGGGAGAGATAACTGCTTCTTCCTCCTGGAAGTGCTCTGCCTGTCTGCTACCTTTAGAGAATGCGGCCAATACCCAGCTTTTATTTTCTGTCA
>NW_015339548.1:0-213 GCF_001447785.1 Gekko japonicus
GCTGTGGCCCAACAACATTTTCAAGAAGGGAGATAAAAATATGGTTCCTAGCTGATATATCAGTCAGCTGATCGTCAGCTTCTGGAAAATCCTATATAGTGGGTGTTTGCTTTGTTCTACTCAAAATGAACAAAACTTTGTCAGCTCATGGCCCGGTTTTGAGTGTCAAAAACAGCATATTCTGCTGTTGAACAGGCTAGCTGAGAATTTCAC
>NW_015339549.1:0-213 GCF_001447785.1 Gekko japonicus
ACCTTGAATTAAACTTTGCTGGTCTTAAACGTGCGCCTGGACTCTGACTTTGTTCTACTAAATGGTCCTGATTAGCCACTGAACAACATGGCTCTGTAACCCATCCATGGCCAAGAGGGCAGGTGGTGGGAAGCTTTCCCCTTCACCAACGGGGAACGGGCTTGAGCAGAAGAAGAAGAGCTGGTTTCATACCCCACTTTTCACTACCCAGAG
>NW_015339550.1:0-213 GCF_001447785.1 Gekko japonicus
TACAGGTGATATTATAGGGCCAATTCTTCCTCTAGTGTTCCACGTATTGTGATTATATGACTTTTACCTTATCTTTTATTTTTCCAAGTTTGTTTCTTAATCCAAAAGGAACTGTGCAATCTGTTATCCAGATATGCTGCTTCTAGTTTTATTACTGTATCATTTCGATTCCCCCCCCTTATTTATTCTACTCTTCCCTTTCCTCTCCTTTGC
>NW_015339551.1:0-213 GCF_001447785.1 Gekko japonicus
ACAACTTGGCCTTGGACTTGAACTGGCTGGTTTTAGCATGGATGAATTAATAGCTGTCTCCCCTTTTCCATAATACAGATGTATTGCCACTTTCTTTCAGTTAAAGAAAGACATTATGGGCCCCTCAGTTCGCTTAATGAAAGGGGAGAAAATCAGAGGGGCTTCCAGCCCACTTTTCCCAACCAAGGTGCAGTTACCAGTAAGCAAAAGAAA
>NW_015339552.1:0-213 GCF_001447785.1 Gekko japonicus
ATTTATTTATGAGTGATTTATATGATTTCTGACTGGTTTATCAGTCAGTTGAAACAGTGGTACAGTAAGGAGGAGCAGAACTTAATCAGACTAGAAGGCTGCATGTGCAAAAAGCCAGTTGTGCTGTAGTATTGTGCTGTTAGGAAGGAATGTATGGAAGCAACCAGCCGAACAGTGAAAGACGGGTCAATGAACAGATGAACAGTCTGTTAA
>NW_015339553.1:0-213 GCF_001447785.1 Gekko japonicus
AATCTACATGTTGTGATAGTTCCGTCTGAGTTTGCCCCCCAGAGCTTCATATAGTCAATGTCTTTCTCTGCTCAGGAACCCAGGTACATGGAATACATGGAAGCTCTGCATACAGAATCTGGACATTACAAAAATGGAGGGTATAGAACCTGTGAACTCGGGGATGTTCAGATTTCATCCCTATGTGCTGCCAAGTGGGGGCGGGTGGCGGGT
>NW_015339554.1:0-213 GCF_001447785.1 Gekko japonicus
ATTCCTAACACTCCTCTGGCTGGGGACGATCAGTCCTCATGAAATCAGTATGCTAGCTGTTATACGCAACATGGAAATTGCTCTACCACATCCTGCTGCATGGGTAGATCTGGCTCAATTGTATTGTAATTGAAATGTGGAGATATCAAGGGCTACACATGCCTATCTGAATCAAGACACAGTTGACAAGCAAAGTAGTGCACAGTCAAAGCT
>NW_015339555.1:0-213 GCF_001447785.1 Gekko japonicus
AAAAAGCCCTATTGAACATCACTATTTTGCACGTTCTACAAAATGACAGATGTGTGGGAGCCTTCCTGGCCTCCTCAGGAAAGGCCATTCCACAAGGTGGGAGCCACTGGTTCTCCCATTCACAGGATGGTTCCTTTAGAAAGCCTTTCTCAGGTAAGCAATGCTGGCAGACCAGAGTTGAGTGGGAGAGGCAGCCTTGCCGATACATGATAT
>NW_015339556.1:0-213 GCF_001447785.1 Gekko japonicus
CTATGTCCCCATTTTGCCAACTTCAAATAGACACCACACGTGCAGACCCATTCCTGTACAGTATTAGCAATCCAGCATTTGTTCAAGCGACTGAAACGCCCTAATGCATTTTACCTATTTGGGATCTTGTGGTATACTTTCACTGCTTGCCACCTACAGATGACCTGAGTCACATAACTTTTAGTCATCGAATCATCGAATCACAGAGTTGGA
>NW_015339557.1:0-213 GCF_001447785.1 Gekko japonicus
CCATTATTTGCCAGGGCTTTAATTGATAGCACCATTTCTAATCTTAGTGTTAATGGAGCTTCTTTAATGTTCAATATTGTCAGCTAATCAGTTAGAATCATAGCATTGGAATACAGGCTATCTAGTGAAGTCCCAACTCCCTGCTGAAGGCAGGATCAACCTAAGCATCTCTGACAAGTTGTCCATCTGGCCGCTGCTTGAAGACTGCCAGTG
>NW_015339558.1:0-213 GCF_001447785.1 Gekko japonicus
CTGATCCTGCCTTGAGCAGGGGGCTGGACAAGATGACCTCTATGGACACCTTCCCACTCTGTGATTCTAGATTGATAGATGATGATGACGACGACAACAACGATGATGATGATGGTGATGATGGGTTTTAAAAGAGACAAGAAGGGTGGCGACTGTGATGTCTTGACCTACAACATAACTGGTAACCTGAATAAGTGAGGTTGCAGAGGGTAG
>NW_015339559.1:0-213 GCF_001447785.1 Gekko japonicus
CCTCATAGATCTCTGTCTGCAAAAGAAAAGTAGAGCAGAAGCAGACCTGGCTCGCATTTGCAACCTCTGGCCCTGTGATAGCCTCCCAGGGTGAATGACTGTGCTCGGAGAGCTCTGCCGTGGCTTCTGACTTGTCTTGCTGGAGCTGTTGGGTTCTCCCACTAGCAAGGCTCCTGTCTCCCGGATAGCTGAATGACCAGCAGAAATTAAAGA
>NW_015339560.1:0-213 GCF_001447785.1 Gekko japonicus
GGACCTAGAAGGGGGTCACTCGGCTTAGGTTTGCACGGTCAGTCTGCAGATGCGGGTCCCGATGGTTGCCTTTTCTGTATTATGATTATGCTCCCCACTGAAAACCAGATGTTAGGAGGGTTGTGGTCTAGCCTCCTTCCTGATGTGACATTGACGTGCAAGGACAGCTTCCCTGCTGTGAAATTGTTTGCGCAGGATCAGTGTCAGGTGAAG
>NW_015339561.1:0-213 GCF_001447785.1 Gekko japonicus
CCCCCATGCAATCTTCCCCATCTGAGGCTCTTACATGTCTCTTGCTGCTGCACCACCACCCCTGTCTCCTTTCAGCCTCGCACACAAGGGTCTAAGGCCCCACCCAGCACCTGTGAGGAAGGGCATGGAAGCTACAGGGGGTGTAACCCCCACCAGCCTTGGCTATTAATCCACTGAAGCTATGATTGAAAGGGGGGAGAGAAGCAGCAGCAG
>NW_015339562.1:0-213 GCF_001447785.1 Gekko japonicus
TCTTCTTCTTTGTGTACATATTCATTTAACAGCAATTTTAAAATGGATGTGGGAATGCCTCCAAGGAACATGAAACTCTCACACCATGTAGTAGGTGCAAAGCGTAGTTTGCTGGCTGGAATGCAATGACAAGCTGTGATTTGACATAAACCAGGAAAGCAAAAGAAACAGTATTCAGTGGGCAGACAGAATGGGAAAGGAGGACATGCAAGC
>NW_015339563.1:0-213 GCF_001447785.1 Gekko japonicus
GTCTGAACTCCAATCCTCTGACACCTGTCATCTACTGTGCCTCATTCAAGCCATACTTCCAGTCAGTCAACACAGTGTCTCATGCAGTATGAGTGCATCATCGCACTCCTTGACAAGCAAAACAGACACGTCAGAATGCCACTGAAGATCAAAGCACTGTGAAATCTATGCCTCTCAACGTTGATGGGGACAATCTCCAGCATTCCATTCTGC
>NW_015339564.1:0-213 GCF_001447785.1 Gekko japonicus
TTTTGCAGCATCTTATTACTTGAGCACTTACTACACTTAAGCGTTTACTTAGCTTCTGGCTATGCCTCCAAAAAGAGCATCCAACATTAAGAAGGGCTTGGCTGTTCATCAATCTAAGACAGTTAAGAGTTCCACAGCCCAGGTGGGGGAGATTCATGCCGCCTCTACGGTTTCATGAGCTGGAGTCTGTGCCTCTAAAAGCACCTCTTATGG
>NW_015339565.1:0-213 GCF_001447785.1 Gekko japonicus
CTCTCTCTCTCTCTCTCTCTTCCTCTGGCCACCATGAGGGCTGAACTTGCTTTCTACGACCTCTCTCCATCTTAGCATAGCTAGATAGCTAGAAGGGTTTACTCTGCCTTTCCTCTCTAGTTTTGGAGTTCTGTTACAATAAAGAACCTCTGTTTCTTTCCTAGCCCTGACCTGGATAGCCTACGCTAGCCCAGTCTCATCAGCTCCCAGAAG
>NW_015339566.1:0-213 GCF_001447785.1 Gekko japonicus
ACGTTTATTTTATAATGCCTGATAAAGGTAGACAATGATGCCCAGGTAGCAGCCCTACAAACTTCCTCTACTGAGGCCCTGTTGGCAAATGCAGCGTTAGCTGCTGTACTTCTCAGAGAGTGGGCGGTAATGCCAGTCGGCACCTGTTGGTTCATTGCTTTGTATGCTTCTGCAATGCAAATTCTGATGGTGTTGCTAATAGCGGAATTTGAC
>NW_015339567.1:0-213 GCF_001447785.1 Gekko japonicus
TCTCTTTTGCTGGCCTGCTTCCACCCACCAACCAGATGGGCGTCAGGAGACATCAGCAACGATTGCTAGGAGTTTGCCCACCATTAACGGGCGCCAGGAGGGTGGCTGAGTTTAATAGTTGCTTTTCTAAAGGCAGGGCTATACATGAGATCACAGAAAGTTTGCCCCGGATGAAGCAGCAAATAAAGAGATCCAGAGGCTTGGGAATAAAAG
>NW_015339568.1:0-213 GCF_001447785.1 Gekko japonicus
AGACCTACATGGCTACCCCACCTGAATCTGTCTCTAGACTAAGAATGAAATACAAATGTATAATAAATAAATGACATCAGAGCCTTCTAATGGGACAGAAGGTCTTTCCCTCTCTCCTTCCTTCCAATTTACTAGATTCATCTCTCTAGGCAACCCACTTCTAGGTCTGTGCAGTCAGTCCCCATCACAGCCACATTAGGAGAAAGGGGGCCG
>NW_015339569.1:0-213 GCF_001447785.1 Gekko japonicus
AGCCGCCCTGAGCCGCTTTGGCGGAAGGAGCGGAATAAAAGTTGAGTAAATAAATAAACAAATAAAATAGATGGGCACTGACTAAATATCCTGAAGCCTTACCTGCCCTCTAAATGCCAGAAACTGTCGTACCACGCGACCATAAGCTTTTTGTGTGCAGGGTGCTAGTGCAACCTCGATGGCACTGTCAGCTTCAACCCGCCAATCAACCAA
>NW_015339570.1:0-213 GCF_001447785.1 Gekko japonicus
TTATTATTATTAAATTTATATCCCACCCTCCCAACCATGGCCGGGTATAAGTATATTTTTCATACAGAAAGGAGCCATATAAACCATCACTTGAAAGTTTGGCTCACTCCATTTTCCTCCCAAAATGTTGATGCAGGAGAAATAATCTTAGCATACAAAAGTGACATGATCAAGCATTATCTTGTTTTATTGACTGACAGATGTCAACTAACA
>NW_015339571.1:0-213 GCF_001447785.1 Gekko japonicus
AGTTCTAGGTTCCAGGGAAGTCCCCCTTATGTACCCGCTTTCTCCAGGACACAGCAAAAGGGCTCTTTCAGCCTTTTTCTTCCTCGTGAACAGCCACAGAGGCACCGCAGCGATCGTGGTATAGTGGTTAGGAGCGCTGGACTAGAAACTGGGGAGGCCCAGGTTCAAATCCTGCTCAGCCATAAAGTTCCCTGGGAGATATTGGGTCAGTCA
>NW_015339572.1:0-213 GCF_001447785.1 Gekko japonicus
TGTCTGACAAGAGGAGGAAGGGACTGGATATTTGGGGTGACAAGCCGGCAGCAGAGACGGAGCGCCTCTTATTCATTCCCATCCAAGCCACCCAGCGCCCTTTCGCTGCCTGACGGAGCTTATGTTGTAATTGAACATTTGGCAGTCATTGCATGAGCTTAGGGAAATGAATGCAAGGTGTTGTGTGTGTGGTTGCCAGCCTCCAGGTGGGAC
>NW_015339573.1:0-213 GCF_001447785.1 Gekko japonicus
TCATTGGCTGGTGAAACAATCCTTTTTTGCTCTGAAGGCTTGAAACCCTGGTAAAGACTTTCTTGCACAGCAAACGTGCTTAATAGACAACAACAGTTAGCACTGCAGGGGGATCTGATTGCTTTCCACTGCTCTGGAGGCTGCTGCTATAACAATCTTCTCTGACTCAGCAGCTGAAGGGGATGCTGGGAAAGAGCACCACAAAAAAAAAAA
>NW_015339574.1:0-213 GCF_001447785.1 Gekko japonicus
CCCCCATCCCAGCTCTTTTTTGAGCTGTTATCTCTTAATCAGATAAACAGCTTTTGCCCTGGGCTCCACTTCAAGACCTGGCAAAACTCATTAGATGCTACCTCCAGACATGTCAAGGACTATGGACTTGGTCTCCTGTTTCCATCATCAGATCTAAGACACATGAGGCTGCCTCCTACTGAGTCAGACTGTTAGTCCATCTAGTCCAGTCTG
>NW_015339575.1:0-213 GCF_001447785.1 Gekko japonicus
CTTCAGTCTTGTTGGGATTAAGCTTCAGATTATTACCCCACATCCACTCCAAAATTGCCTCCAGGCGCCAGTCCAGGGGTTTTACAGTCTCCCTGGGATCAACCAGAAGAGACAGTGACCAGAGATGTAAACGGTATTCCAAACGAAGGTGCGCCATGGGCCTGTGGGCCACTTTGACGTTATCTGGCATTCTCCCCCAATATGAGTCAGAAC
>NW_015339576.1:0-213 GCF_001447785.1 Gekko japonicus
CCTGAATGGTGCTAGGCAGACTCATCACACAAATATAAATCTGTTCCTTTATCATTATCAGTTTCCCAAGCAGGTAACTTCCAGAGTACAAACAGGCTCTGCCGAATCTCCTCCTGCAGGTCTCGGGGCTCCTGTTAAAAGCATCATAAATGCTCGTCTCTGAGAGTGCTGTGCAGATTGTGCCACTCAGAGGAGATCATGTTTCTCACATGT
>NW_015339577.1:0-213 GCF_001447785.1 Gekko japonicus
AAACAACCACACGTGGAGCAGAGGAAGAGACCTTTGGGACTCAGGAGGGATCAAGGAGGAAGACGGGGAGAGATAAATCCATTGCTGGACAGAGTGGTGAGATCCACGAAATATCAGTCCAGGAAGAACATCACGAACGAAATAAGAGCCCTTTGGCTGAGAGAGCATTCCACTGCACACCCATCCTTAATCCAACTTGCAAAACCCAAACGG
>NW_015339578.1:0-213 GCF_001447785.1 Gekko japonicus
TCCAACATTGGCTACTCTTATGCTCTTATATTCTTAAGGTCACCCAGAGAGCTGCCATTGGTCTCCCAGATCCTAGTTCAGCGTTCTGTTCCTTAATTCTTTTAAAAGGTAGATGTTTAGTTAATTGCGTTTTCAAAATACTACACACAAGGTCAGTAGTGTCTTGCAAGAAACACCAGTGGGCCGTAAATGCCTCTTTTTCATTATAATTAA
>NW_015339579.1:0-213 GCF_001447785.1 Gekko japonicus
TATCAGAGATGTACAGGAATTGATATAAATGGGACTCTGACCAGAACGTAAAGAAGTGGTGCCCAATTCAAGCAGTTGTGGATCATAATAGATCTTGACTAGAGGTAAGTGGACTAGGCTGTGAGGTCATCTGGTTCCATTATGGTCTAGGTGGCTGAGTTGTGGAGGGTGTTCGACGCCCCCCCCCCCACTCACAGGAAATCTTAAAATGCA
>NW_015339580.1:0-213 GCF_001447785.1 Gekko japonicus
AAGGCCCCACAGCTTAGAGGGAGTGTTGGTGGTCAACCCCTCCAATCATCCAACATCAATAAGGTCCCGTCTTGCATCCTGATTGGTGGGAAACAGAACTTGTGGGTCACAGGAACCCTTTCCCCTTACGGACAAGAGGACTTGGGGTATGGGAGATGGCCCTGAGAAGTTGAGCATCTACATATTTTGTTAGAAGAGATTGGATTTATACCC
>NW_015339581.1:0-213 GCF_001447785.1 Gekko japonicus
TCCAAAATTTCCACAATTAAAGGTATTTTCTTTTTATGGTATTCTGACAGTTTAAAAGGAAAGCCTCCTTGGTATTTCTCCTTAGCGTATCATTTATTATTTTCAGTTTTGTCTCCCTCCTAAGATTCTAGCTATTTATATAAGCTAAATCCTGTGTTTCTTTTCAGAACTTCATTATTAATCTCTTCCTCTTGAAATCCAGTTTGGTGTAGT
>NW_015339582.1:0-213 GCF_001447785.1 Gekko japonicus
GGCTCTGCAGAGGAAGGTGGTGGCAAACCCCCTCTTGCTTCTCAGTTGTCCCGAAAGCCCCTTGCTGGGTCGCCGGATGTCAGCTGCGACTGGGCGGCACTTTAAACACACACAGAGAGACAACAAAACTGCTATCACACGCCCTTCAGTGCTCTTTAAAAAGATTTCTACCACCAGAGCTCACTTCGGGGGAGATCGCAGGGGATCACAGTT
>NW_015339583.1:0-213 GCF_001447785.1 Gekko japonicus
CCCCTCCCACTTAAAGCCACAGGTTAATTTCTCCTCGTCTTCTAGCATCTTCTCTGTTGGGTCCCGCCTGGTGTCTCTTTCCTCTCCGCTGGGTTTGCCCTCTTCTTGACTCCCCTTCCATGTTTGTCTGGACTGTACTCGGGCTCGACCTTTCCCCTTGGTTGTGGTATCGCCAATTACGCTCGGACAACGGCTTTCCCTTTCTTGTTCGGG
>NW_015339584.1:0-213 GCF_001447785.1 Gekko japonicus
ACACATCATTAAAACAATCAAAACCAGAGTTACAAAATCGTGCCGATGTTGGCAGTGGGTAGGGTGGGGCACATGCTGAGGCCCACCTCTGCTGTAAAATAATGGTGGATTTGTCTCACACTATAAACTTCACACCACAGTAAAATGGAGAATGGGAACTTCATTACTCTGTTGTGATGGATTGTAAGCTCTCACCAAAGCCAAGGGACAATT
>NW_015339585.1:0-213 GCF_001447785.1 Gekko japonicus
TCTCCCAGATTAGAGTCTGCGCTTCTGACAACTACACCAAACTGGCTCTGTGGAAACAGAGACTGTGGGAAATGGCATTGTGGAACACCAGGACATCTATTCCAGTTGCATAACCAGAAATGACATCATGGTGTCAAACGGCACTTTAGGAATCTCCCAAATCTCTATGGTAAAAACGATAGAGATTTGTGAAATTCCTACCCTGAAGTACGC
>NW_015339586.1:0-213 GCF_001447785.1 Gekko japonicus
AGGTATGCAGGGCCCAATGTGGATTGACACTACAGTGCCGGGAGGTAGGGTTTCCCACAGCAGCCCCTGACCCCCTGTTGCCACTCAGTAGGGTAGCGGGTGGAAAATGCACTGGAAATCATTGTCAGAATGACAGCGTGACATCACTTCCAGGTAGGGTTGCCAGGTGTCCACTTTTGAGATGGTAGGGTTGCCAGTCCCCAGGTCCTGATG
>NW_015339587.1:0-213 GCF_001447785.1 Gekko japonicus
CCCCCTCTATTAGTAGTGTATTTGGGACCCCATTATATACACTACTACTTAGTCTTGTTATTTCTCTACATTAAAATATTATTGACTCTAAATATCAACTCTTAGCAATTTCTAGGGTTGCCAACCTCCAGGTCCAGGCAGGGGTCCCCCAACTCCTGGAGGCTCCAATCCTCCCTCAGCGAGCTGGCCACTGGGGAAGCCCTGCCCCAGGCC
>NW_015339588.1:0-213 GCF_001447785.1 Gekko japonicus
TGTTCTTATGTTCTTATGTTCTTTCTTGAACTGAAAAGACTTTCCATTTTCGGTTCTTCAGTCAATTGCTCTTTTCAAGATGCAATTTTTAGATTGATAGATAGACAGCATCTTGAAAAGATCTATAAGGCTGTGATCACATGCGCCTTTAGAGCTGACATAGGTGTGAATTCCTGACAGTTCTAAAGGGCGCAATCAGAGAGCAACATCTGG
>NW_015339589.1:0-213 GCF_001447785.1 Gekko japonicus
AATTGACTGTTGTTTCATTTTGAAAAGGGTCTTTTCATTTTAAAAAAGGCAGAGCTAGGGCTGAGACCCCCGATTTTGCAGAGCCTGTGGGTCCTTGTGAAATGTTGAAAACGGGGACTGGGTGCCACCCCAAAATGGCTGCCAGGGATGCTAGAGACTGTCACACAACGGCTGCCATGGAGTGCTGAGGCCAGTCACAAAATGTTGGGAGGG
>NW_015339590.1:0-213 GCF_001447785.1 Gekko japonicus
TTAGGAAAAGGCCATAATGGCAAAAAGGAAAGGAAACATGGTCCCCTGGGGAGCTTGTCTGAATGTCAGAGGCACAATAAGGCTTAGCTGCTGTCTCATTACTAGATAGCCACTATGAACAATGTTGGTGAGGTAGGGTATCCATAGGGATGCCAGCCTCTAGCTGGAATCACAGCTCATCTCCAGACTAATCCTCTGAATCCCAGAGCCAGG
>NW_015339591.1:0-213 GCF_001447785.1 Gekko japonicus
ATGATGTCACTTTCAGGTGATGTCATCACATTCAGGACATCACATGGCAACATCCCTGTTTAGGGGTGTGGTTCCCCCACTGGCCAGCTGGTCTGCAGCGGGGAGAAGCCCCCCCAAAATGGGGGATCTCCCACTCAAACCTGGGGGCTGGCAATCCTAGTCCAGGTAGGTCTGCCAACTTTTGGTAAGGCAGGGCTCTTTTTGTAGCAGGAA
>NW_015339592.1:0-213 GCF_001447785.1 Gekko japonicus
AAGACCACAACAATCCAAATAACCATTAAGCTTACACTTTGCTGTTCTGCTCAGTACTGACCCATTGAAATTCTCTGAATTACCCACAGTATGGAGTGGATGGAGAAAGGAGAGACATATAACCAAGTATTCAGAGCTTGCATATCCAAGTCTCTCCAAAACTGCCTTTCACAGATGATCAGGGCTTGAAAGAATTATTCTGGATTCCAGGTC
>NW_015339593.1:0-213 GCF_001447785.1 Gekko japonicus
GGAAATCAATTATTGGGGGAGGGCAATTCAGATCAGGACTATGGTATATGGGAAGAGTGTGCTTAAGCCTTCCTTCAATTCCATTTTTCCAGCCTGGCTGGAGTGGGGGGCAATTTCAGTCAGACAAATGGTGTGGGGGGAGGCGTAAAACACCCTTTCCCCACATACCACGGTCCCAATTTATTGGTTCCCTGTGAGCCCAGGAACTGAGTT
>NW_015339594.1:0-213 GCF_001447785.1 Gekko japonicus
TTGATTCCTGGGAGATGGAGATGGAGTCAGAATGCTGTTTAGGGGCTGGACTTTTGAAAGCCCTGTGATGCAGTCCAGCCCTAAGCCGACTGAGACACTTTTAAGCCCATTGACTCTGGCAGCCTCAGAAGGGTTGAGTTCTGCTAAAGACGGCACTGTGAGGGGCTTAAATCTCACCTGCTGTTTTGGATGTGTGTGGTGTTGTTGTTTTTT
>NW_015339595.1:0-213 GCF_001447785.1 Gekko japonicus
TTTAGAAGCGATTCATTAGTAGAGATAAATTCAGTTACATGGAACCATGTGATCTTTCATGCATTCGACAGCTTTGTGAATTCTTCATTGTTGTCTTTACAAAAGTCACGTCTTAACTCTTCTTTTAAAACTTGACATGACTTCTGCAGGGTATGTAAATAAGTAAAAAGGGATTTTAAAAAGAGAGAGATTCTGTCCTGTGGGGTTTTTTTT
>NW_015339596.1:0-213 GCF_001447785.1 Gekko japonicus
TATTCTATAGTAGATAACTCACTTTCTTAAGATACACTCTCCTTCTAAAGGGGGAGGGAAGCAATGCAGGGAGTGATGGTAATGTTACTACTTTAGGTGACTCTCTTTACACAGTTGTTTACTTGAAAGAATTTTAATATAGTTCTCCTGACAATGTACATATTTTAAAAACATTTTTACAACTTAAGCTTTTATCAGACTGTATATTGATTG
>NW_015339597.1:0-213 GCF_001447785.1 Gekko japonicus
TGAACAATTTTATTGCACTTTATATCTACACAGATCAAACCGGCTTCATGACACACAGAAGCATTACAGATAACATTAGGAAAACATGAACATCATAAATTATTGCAAAATCCACCATATAGAAACAATCATTTTAGCCACTGATAAATTAGAAACCAATTATTTGAAATTTCTTTTATCATACATGGGATTTGGAGAGAACTTTCTTCAAGC
>NW_015339598.1:0-213 GCF_001447785.1 Gekko japonicus
CATATTAGGCATGATGCAGAGTGTGGATACAGTGAAGAAAAACGGTATGATATCAGCAGAGAATGATGAAGTGACAACAGGGTAATATGTGCAGCCAATTTATAAAATGTCCTAATCCACAGCTCCTTTTCCTTTACAAAGTGCCTTCCTGAACTATTCTGTTACAATATAGCCCTATTACCTATTATAGAAAAGCTCTCCTGAACAACTCCA
>NW_015339599.1:0-213 GCF_001447785.1 Gekko japonicus
GAGAGCTGGGAATCGTAGGTTCAAATCCCGGGTCCACCATGGAAGTCTGCTGGGTGACAGTCGCACATTCTTAGCATAAGGGAATTCTTACGACGGCCGAATGGAGGAAAGAGACCGATGTGTTACCCTTGTTATTTCTATTTACAGTCTTCCATTCTCACTGGGACTCGAAGCAGATTTCGAGTACACAGGGGTAGTTTCGTAGAAAAAGAG
>NW_015339600.1:0-213 GCF_001447785.1 Gekko japonicus
AAACAAATTACAAAACACAGAAGTGAAGAGGTGGGATGTATGTTGCCTCCCATATTTTGCTTGGAAGCTTTCTGGGAGCGCCACCTGGACAGAGTGGGAAATGGGGTGCTGGATTAGTTGGACTCATGGTCTGATCCTGCACAGCTGTCCAACCCCAGACTGGCTCCCCTGCAACACAGTTTCCTAAGAACCATAATCAGTAGCTCTTGCTCC
>NW_015339601.1:0-213 GCF_001447785.1 Gekko japonicus
GTTTGGCAGCCTCTCTCTGTGGCCACACAGGAAGCGAATCCTCCCTTCTCTTTGGAAGCTGATACCAAGCAGTGTCTTGCGGAGAGCTAATCTCACCTTTGTCTCCTCAGAGCAGGGGGTGCTCCAGAAGAAAAACCCCACTGGGAACCAGCTACCTCTGTTGGCTTGGGACCTGCCATTATGTTGTGGATGGGGATGCCAGCCTCCAGGTGG
>NW_015339602.1:0-213 GCF_001447785.1 Gekko japonicus
CAGGTTTCGTTTCACAAGGGGGAGTAAGGCTCTCAGACCCGATCTTAGACACAATTCGAAACAAAGCTGAAACGAAAAAAATGTGCTTTAAGGTCAAGGGATGGGTATTATTACCGGTACTAGCAAATAGTAAACAGTGGCTGGTAGCAGTCATAAAAAAGCAATAAAAGCAGGCCACCCAAAGCCCAGGTAGGGGCCTCCCCAGAAAAGCAT
>NW_015339603.1:0-213 GCF_001447785.1 Gekko japonicus
TACATGTGTGTTGAAGGGGGTGGCACACAGGGCATACAAGAATCATGTGACCCTTTTGGTTGATAGTAAATGTGCATGTGGCTCCCTGTAAGCCTTGGAGTGAGTATCACTGTCTTCGATGATTTATTTCATTTTGCTTCATTCATTCCAAAGTGCCTTACATCATTCCCTTCTGCGATTTCTGCTTACAACAACCCTGTGAGGGAGGTTAGG
>NW_015339604.1:0-213 GCF_001447785.1 Gekko japonicus
ATGCATAATCTTATAAACCTCGATCATACAAACGTAAATGGACCTTCTGGGCATAGAGGCAATATACCTCTAAATACCAGAAGCTGAGGATGAGCATGATCTGACGGCTGACTTTAACATCCTCTGCATGTGGGCTTCCCAGAGATACTGCTGGACTAGTTCTTGGGGCTGATCCAGCAAAGCAATTATTGCATTGTTATTATTAAATTTCAA
>NW_015339605.1:0-213 GCF_001447785.1 Gekko japonicus
TTGGATGGAAGAGTAGCCCACGTGTAAATCCCTCAGGAACAGAGGAGTCAGCCAACAGACGGTAGGTTGGCAACAGTGCCACTCTTGGAGTGCCATTGATACAAATCAGGTGAGTCCTGCAAAAGACTGTTGGCACAGCAGTAGCATTTGGAACCCAGATTTTAACTACCATGATGGTGGGGTTACTAACAGTGTTCCCTCTAAGCTGAGTTA
>NW_015339606.1:0-213 GCF_001447785.1 Gekko japonicus
ATTTTGATAATGATAGTGACACCACCAACATCTGGAATGTATAAGCATCCCCTAAGGCAAAAATCACGTGCAGAGTTTTCAGTACCAGAAGGCCACAGCAACAGCAACATTCTGTAGCCTCCCGGGAGACAGAACCAAAGATTCAACTATATTTTACGATAAAAATTAAAGTAACGTAGGTGTAACCAGAGGTCATTTCAGGGGGGAACACGG
>NW_015339607.1:0-213 GCF_001447785.1 Gekko japonicus
GTAGGAGTCTATACTTTTAACAAACCTAACAATCTTATAGAAATTAACCAGACAGGAAACTTTAGTACAACCAAAACAGAGGTACACCCCCCTCCTCTGTTATCGGCATGCCCTGATTTTGATCTTATTCAGGCAACTAGACCTAATGTAGCCATCTTTGATTCAGGTATGAACAGGATTAGATAGTAAACCATCACCGTGTCTTCTTTCATG
>NW_015339608.1:0-213 GCF_001447785.1 Gekko japonicus
ATGACCTGCACGGTCCCTTCCAATTCTAATGTTCTATGATTCTATTAAACTAGTAGGATCACCAGCCCAATGCTGGTAACTGGCAGGAGACGAGGAGGTGCGGAGAAATGGCACTGGACAACACCACAATGTCTGTTCTGTCTGTGTACATGTAACCAGAACTGATGTTACCATATAGCAGGGCACTCTAGGATTCCCCCAAAACTCTATGGT
>NW_015339609.1:0-213 GCF_001447785.1 Gekko japonicus
AGAGAGACAGATTACACAGCAAAGGCAAAAACCACTGGGTGCAGATAATAAATTAGTGCCAAGCTCCTTCCTGGTGTGTTTGAAATGCTCCCTTATTTTTGTAGCTGAACTGATTTGACGGTGGCATTCTACTCAGGTTTGGTGCTCATAGAGAAGCTACTATCTCAAAGGATGGATATAAGCTGCAAAAAGATCTAAGATAATAGCCTACAA
>NW_015339610.1:0-213 GCF_001447785.1 Gekko japonicus
TCCAGTCTCTTCTCTTCTTCTTCTTCATTGAACTGAATGAGCCTTACGCAAGAGCTGTGACCTCAGCCGGGCTTGTGCCAGAGATTCTCCCGGGGGGATTGGGTTCATGGCAGGTCAGGTCTCCCCGCCTCTCCTCCCCCCGTGGGCTCCTTTTCTCCTCCTGAACCCCACGTCCCCCAAACTGTTTAGCCTCTCTCCAGAGGGAAGGCGTCC
>NW_015339611.1:0-213 GCF_001447785.1 Gekko japonicus
AATATGATAACTGTGTCCCATCAAGTCACAGCTGAGTCATGGTGGCCCCATACACAGGGTGTTCTAGGCAAGAGACGAGCAGAGGTGGATGGCCATTCCCTCCTTCTGCACAGCAACCCGAGTCTTCCGCAGTGGTCTCCCTTCCAAGTACTAGCTGTGGCCAGGCCTGCCATAAAGAATTATGCCAGTGGTCAGGGCTATTTTTGGGCAGGA
>NW_015339612.1:0-213 GCF_001447785.1 Gekko japonicus
CAGTAGGATAAGTGGAAGACTCAACATGAAATGCATTGACTCAGTAAAGGAAGTCACAGCCTTTAGTTTGTGAGCCTTAAGCAAGGCTGTTAAGGATAGGACATTTGGGGGGGTCATTAGGGTTGCCATAAGTCGAAGTGATTTGATGGCACATAACGCGCGCGCGCGCACACACAGAGGGGGAAAATGGTCATAGTAGCAGGAGATCATGAG
>NW_015339613.1:0-213 GCF_001447785.1 Gekko japonicus
GAAGATGCTACCATCCGATGGCGAGGGCCAGACCCAGCGCAGCCCCAGCATAGACGGGGGAGACACAGCCTCGTCCATTGTCTCCACAGCCCGTACAGAAAAGGAGGAAGGCGAATGGTCAGGAGATGAGACGGAGGTCAAACCCACGTCTTCGCGTCTTTTTCAAATAGAACACTTTCAGCGTCTGCTGACGAAGGTCATATCCACACTGAA
>NW_015339614.1:0-213 GCF_001447785.1 Gekko japonicus
CTGAAATATCATGAGGCGGGCACAGCTCACACATATCAAAGCACATCTTCATGGCTTTAAGGGTGGTTTTTCCACTCAAGTAAAGTTGAATTTGTACCTGACATCATATCCTGATTTTTTTTCTGTGCTCCTTTTGAAAAGGGTAGCACGTGTCAGGATTCTAAGAAGGCATGAGTCGTTACTCCAGGAGCTTTGAGACCTTCCTTGGTCCTT
>NW_015339615.1:0-213 GCF_001447785.1 Gekko japonicus
GTGGGCAGGACCTTAAAAAATGCACACCTTCTATGCACACAGCATCCAAAGGTACTTCAAATGTAATCTTTCCATACCTGAAGGTGGTTAGTTTGTTTAAGATGTTCTTGCAACACAATATATCCATCAAGTTATCCTATATTGCATTGTACAGCCAGCATACGTGTGCAATTAAAATATGCAAATTGGCAGCAACCCTGGCTCATGAGTGTT
>NW_015339616.1:0-213 GCF_001447785.1 Gekko japonicus
TTTATGGAAAGAATGTATTTGATTTTTTTAAAAAAAATTAAGCCTACTATCTTTAGTTTTCTTCCAGGACTATTTTAAATTAAAGGCTACCATAATGCCACGGAAAGGGACCTATCATCACATTTGTAATATCTGAAGTAGGGATGGGCATGGGCCAAAGGGGGGGGAATTTTGTGGAGGTTCGTGGTTCATGGGTTTCACAGACCATGAACC
>NW_015339617.1:0-213 GCF_001447785.1 Gekko japonicus
TTTCTCCAGGGAAATTGAGCACTGCAGTCTGGAGATCAGTCATGGTTCTGGGGGGGTCTCCAGGCCTCGGAGCAGCGACAGAAGGCCATGGCCCTCTTCCCAGAACAAGGATTTCAAGGGCAATCGGTGGTGGTTTCCCTCAGCCTGCTTCGGCGTAAACATGACCCCCAGTCTCCTCAGCCTTTCCTCTTCGGCCTTGCTGCCCTGTCCTCC
>NW_015339618.1:0-213 GCF_001447785.1 Gekko japonicus
TTTTTTGCCTCTATAGTGGTTATTAAAATTTGTAACTAGCTACTTAAACAAAAAATATAGTAATTTTGTATACACATTTTTGTATTAGTTCTGTGGTTGTCTGTTGGTTTTTTCTTTTCTTTTCCTTTATAGATTTATTAAGGCTTGCAGTTGTGATTGTTACAAATTGATCTTACTCATACCATTTTAAGCTAATTAATCCTTAGAGTGCTC
>NW_015339619.1:0-213 GCF_001447785.1 Gekko japonicus
GGATCAAATCTTTGAGACCAATAATGATGCTTTATTATGCTGCCACTTGGGTGGTTTGGTTCGAGAAGCTGCCCAGAATGGGAACTGCCTAAAGGCAAACTGGGCCCCTGGCCTTTTGTAACGAAAATATTTACTTGTGTTAGAAAGAGTTATTTTTGTTAAAAATCAACCTTTTTAAAAAAAGGTTCCTCATTTTTGCTTCAAAAAGAGACT
>NW_015339620.1:0-213 GCF_001447785.1 Gekko japonicus
AAACACGGCTACCTGTTGATCTGTCTTCAGCAAAAAGGTCTGTTTTACTTAAGTGTGCTTTTGCTTTTAGGTGCTAATATCCTGGTGCATCAGATGAAATATGCCCCAAATAAAATTAAACGGCATTACTGTGGACTTCCCGTTTCAACCCTATCTATGCCAGGAAGCTTACATGTCCAAAGTGCTGGAATGTCTACAAAAGGTAAGTATTGT
>NW_015339621.1:0-213 GCF_001447785.1 Gekko japonicus
ATCTATCTATCTATCTATCTTCTACCTACTTGCCTACTTACCCACTTACCTACCTATATCTTTGCTCCACTTTTGTATGTTGGTTTGCTTTACTGATGCCCAAGAGATATTTTGTCACCACCCTTATGGCAACAGAACGTCTATATTCCACCTAACTACCAGCTCATTTCAGGCAAACCCGTGAGAAAATACAAGGAGAAACACCCCCCCACC
>NW_015339622.1:0-213 GCF_001447785.1 Gekko japonicus
TCTTAACCACTTGAGCCACCGCTCAACAAGAGCATAATTCCAGCTCCAAACCCCTGCTCTTTACAAACCTAAAGGTATAGCTTTCCTCTGAAAAAGTTTCGCAGCAAGATCAACCAGAAAACCACATTTTGTATGGTAAAATTTTAAGATGGCACTTTGGTTCTAGAAAGTATGGACTGTTATTTCCAAGTGGATTTTGAAACAGGGAGTCAT
>NW_015339623.1:0-213 GCF_001447785.1 Gekko japonicus
AATGGTGGTTACAAATTACAAAAATAGCTACTGTATGGGAGTGGTATCAGTTGTTTGCTTTGGATATGCTGTATAGTTTCAGTTCCCAGAAGAACGGGAAGCTTTACTCCCTGCTTAGCTACAAGGAGTGGTTTCCAAGCCCAAAAGACCCTGTGTATCTGTGGCCAAGGTATGGCATCAGTAACCTGAGAGCCAGTTAGGTGTAGTGGTTAA
>NW_015339624.1:0-213 GCF_001447785.1 Gekko japonicus
ATGTTTGAAGCTGCTTCTCTTAAAGGAAACCTCCTTAGTCTGGAAGAAGGCATCAGTCTTATGCAAGCAGAGTGGTTGGATACAAGCCATCGTAACTCACCCTCGCTCTACGCGGGGCAACCCTTGAGACTGACCTGGAAGTTACAACTGGTCCAGAATGTGGCGGCACAGGTTCTTACCGGAACTGGGCCAGGGCTATTTTTGGGCAGGAAC
>NW_015339625.1:0-213 GCF_001447785.1 Gekko japonicus
TAAGTAGTCCTTTGAGTCCGATGGTGACAATTTTTTTCTGGGAACCTGGGACATATGTGCCTCTGTCTACTTAAAACCGTAAGGTTTGGAAATGCCATCTGGTGATTGATTCAGAATCTGAATAGCTGTTTTTAGGGCTTTTAAAATGTTTTATTCTTGTTCATTATATTGTTATGTTGTAACTCGCCCTGAGCCCACTTGCGGGGAGGGTGG
>NW_015339626.1:0-213 GCF_001447785.1 Gekko japonicus
GTTAGGACCAACCATGGCACCAGCTGAACGTCCAGATCCCTAACCAGACCAATATAAAAAAAGCTCAATGTAAAAAAAGAAAACGTTATATCCAGTATATGTTCTTTTTCATCTGCTGGGACCATCACAATCTGGGTCAGACCAATGGTGGCTGCAGCAGGAAGGGATGTGAATCTCAAAAAAGAGAGTATATTTTTGGATCTGGATATCAGG
>NW_015339627.1:0-213 GCF_001447785.1 Gekko japonicus
ATTGTTCAGAACCAAATTGCAATCATAACACCAGGGGACATGAATATCTAATTGAAATGGGGTGGATTCCTCCAAAACAGTGTATTTATATATTAAGGTTTAATTCTACAGATGGGGAATACCAAGAAACCAGAACTGGACAAGGAAAAGGAGTTTGAGCACACCCTGCAAGCCATACTGGAGCTAAAAGAAGAGGTAGACTCTTTAGCCCAG
>NW_015339628.1:0-213 GCF_001447785.1 Gekko japonicus
TTATGAAAACCATCCAGGAAAACAATTAGCATTAATGTTTCTAGATGTGGAGAAGGCATTCGATAATATCTCTTGGGCATTTCTTTTACAAAAACTGGAAGCGTCAGATTGTGGAATGAAGTTTGGGTTAATGATCAAGTCAATATATAAGAAGCAACATGCCCAGATAGTGATAAATGGTGAATTAACACATGAAATAGAGATTCAAAAAGG
>NW_015339629.1:0-213 GCF_001447785.1 Gekko japonicus
TATCTTCACAACAACCTTGCAAGGTAGGTAAGACTGAGAGATCGTTGGATGGATCCTGTGGATAATATCCACAAACAGAAATGCCTTCCTGTTAGTGGAATGACACTTTCCTGCCTTGCGCCTCCTGCTGTTGGCCAGTGATCTCCCAAAATATTGCTCCTGTGGGACAGGGGATCCCCAGAAACTTCATGATGGGTCAGCTGGAGGCCTAAA
>NW_015339630.1:0-213 GCF_001447785.1 Gekko japonicus
AGAATAAGAATATTTCAAATAAGTAAAGAGATTTTGGACTGATCCTTACAGTGCTTCAAAAAGGATGTGTGCATGCTTTGGGCCTTTGCTACAGCCTGTGTCAGCTCACATGACTTCAAAGCAAAGAAGGCATTTGCTGTTCGGAACAAATGTTTAAAAGCATCATTGAAATCATCCAAAAAGGCCAAATAAGGATAGGGCCTCTCTGTCTCT
>NW_015339631.1:0-213 GCF_001447785.1 Gekko japonicus
AGACCAATACAGCTGCCCACCTGGATCTAATTAAATCTGAATAATGAAAACAATAATGAATTGCCCCTGAATTACCTACATGCTTGATTTGTTTAATTCACTAGTAGCTGTGACGACACCATTGGCACACATTGTGGGTATCGCGCAAAGGCTGAGTACCTTGTTGCTGCCCTTTGTGCGGGTTCTGCAGTGTAGGCCATTGCTTACTTTATC
>NW_015339632.1:0-213 GCF_001447785.1 Gekko japonicus
AGACAGAGCATCACTTGCCCCAGAGTTCAGATAAGACTTCACAGGTCCTCTGTGAATGAAGCATTTGTGTCTTATAGCTCACAGGCTTTGGGTAAAAAGGTATCTGAATCTAACATTGCTCTATGGATCAAACTGTGTATTCATAAGGCATATGAAGTGCTAGTACTGAGACTCCCAAGGGGCACTACAGCACACTCCACCAGATCCACAGCA
>NW_015339633.1:0-213 GCF_001447785.1 Gekko japonicus
CTTCCAACTCTAAGATTCTATGATTCTAATTCTCAGTAAGACACCTAACCAGACACTGACCAGATCTATACCCGCTTAGCTTTAGTGAAGCTTCCATCATACAACCTTCCATCTTACCCTGGGACCTATGTGTTGTGGTTTTAGGGATTATCATGATCATCTTAGTTAAGAGCTTTGAAACTGTATACAACTACTCTGTACTATTATTAGACA
>NW_015339634.1:0-213 GCF_001447785.1 Gekko japonicus
AAAAAGTATCTGCCCATGAAAAATAGCACGAGAGGTGGGGTAGTGTAGAACCCTCTCCCCTCATGCGTTAGTCTTCTGCATGCAGGGTTGTTGTTTTTTTTTTAACATGGAAGACACTCCAACCCACCCAATCTCTAAAGTGATGCAGCCCAACTGCATGTCCTGCCACAGCAGTGAGAGCTGGATCTTATGTAGATAAAGCAAACGTAATAG
>NW_015339635.1:0-213 GCF_001447785.1 Gekko japonicus
TAGCCTGGGCTATCCAGGCCAGGGCTGTATATTTGTACTTTCTTTTGATCAACTATTGTGAGAACTTGCCCATATACCCTCCCCTGTTTTACATGAATTACCCACAAACTATGTAAATTAGATGGATTCTTTTCTACTTGCTTTGGTGGCACTGCACCAACACAATCCACTGACACAAACAATATGTAATCTTATGGGATAACTTGGCAACAC
>NW_015339636.1:0-213 GCF_001447785.1 Gekko japonicus
AAAAAAAGCCAAACACTTAAGCATTCAAAGTAGTTCTCATATCGTAGCCCTTGAATTTCTTCTTGGAAGGACAAGAAGTCCCGGATGAATGGGGAACTCCTTTCCCTCCAGCTTTGACGGCAGGAAGTCCAGCTTTCTTGGTCAGGAGGGGAGGAACTCCCCTATCTTCCCATCAGTCTTCTCTTCCTGCCCATGGAAGAGCTCTGAGTGCTT
>NW_015339637.1:0-213 GCF_001447785.1 Gekko japonicus
TATTCAAAGTTTCTAGAATTTTTAGTGTTGGTTTTGGTTTTCTGATCACAATTACTCTGAGAAGGAGCATTTCAGGATCGAGCAAGAGTAGAAAGAGTTTGCCAGGACCTTTGTTATTCTGCTTGCACTTGAAGGTCCTCATAACAATACTTGGCATTTGAACAGTACATTAGTATTCAGAGAACACATATACTATCTTGCTACAAGCTTTAT
>NW_015339638.1:0-213 GCF_001447785.1 Gekko japonicus
CTCCCCAAAGGGAGGGCAGGCCAGAGGTTAACTGGCGGCAGCAAGGTCAGGGCATTCTGACTCCTGAAAGAATTTTCAAGCTGCTTGTGAGACATCCAACTGGCCATCCATCATTCTCCACCCATCACTCTTGTACCGCCAGCATTCTCTTGTACCCAGGGGACCCAGCGGCCCTTCGGGGAAGACCCTCTCCAACACTGGGGGAGGGGGGGG
>NW_015339639.1:0-213 GCF_001447785.1 Gekko japonicus
ACTGCTCAAAATACCCGGGCCTATTTAGTTTTTAACTGGATTTATAATCCACCCTCCCTTGTACAAATAGGGCTCAGAGCAGGTGACAACATGTACATAAACAACATTTATAATTTCAATTATGAAAACATTAAAACAATCCTTACAAAAGGTGGCATATAAAAGGAAGCACCCCTTTCAGAGAGAGCAGATGAGGAAGCCCCATTCAACCCA
>NW_015339640.1:0-213 GCF_001447785.1 Gekko japonicus
TCAGAAATAAAAGTGGTCTCCAAAAAATGAGCCAGATAATGGTAAGGACAAACACCGATGGTTCCTTTAGGAATCTAGAAATGGAAAGACTGAGCTGACCTTTCTCTCCTTGAATCCAAGAAAGAAAGACTCATATACTGGGAAAAACCAATAAAGTAACACCAGTCTCATCAGTTCTTCAGACTGACAGTCTGGGATCCAGCAAATGCAGTA
>NW_015339641.1:0-213 GCF_001447785.1 Gekko japonicus
AAGATCTGGGAGATCACAGCAGATTAAATGTGATCTGGATGTCTGGGGTACTGTTTGCTTCTTTCATCTATAGACCGCCACGATGCAGATCTGAACTCCAGTTTAAACTTCTATAGAACAACAAATGAAGAAAAAGATCCTACTTCTGTCATCCAGTAAGAGAAATAGGGCAGCCAACGCCTGCTTGGGAAATACCTGGATATTTGGGGGGTG
>NW_015339642.1:0-213 GCF_001447785.1 Gekko japonicus
TTTGCCTCTTTCTCTCAACATCCATGCCACTGCTACCCATGTCAAGGTTAGGTTCTGGAACCAGAGAACCTGGATGGTCTGATCTAACAGGGATCTCCCCAATGTTTTTGTGAGGGAAATATTCAGCCAGTTGAATGGGTACTTTCATGCTCCAGTAACAGGAACATGTTAGGTACACATCAGCGACTGGAATATGGTATTGAGGAAAAGGAC
>NW_015339643.1:0-213 GCF_001447785.1 Gekko japonicus
GGTCTGATGCTCTAAACTTTGCAATAAACTACATTGGCTCTTGTGCTAACAGTCCTGGTCTTTCTCCGTTTTCCAGATGCTTCCCACAACACATTTATCTGGGGTTGATGCCTCCACCCCCACACTTACTCTAGGTGACTGCAAGCTCCCCCGAAGGCATGCTGGGCCAGCAACCCCCAAGGGTGGGGAAGTTGTCTGCCAGGTCACAGCAGG
>NW_015339644.1:0-213 GCF_001447785.1 Gekko japonicus
CAGCCAAAGTGGCATGGAGCTCTCAGCTCTGCACTGCCCCAGCTGATCCTTATTTGCAGCTCCGAGCTGCAAGAGTGGATCAGCTGGGGCGGCACGGAACTGAGAGCTCTATGATGCCTTGGCTGGGGTGGTAGAAGCCAGCTCCCCACCTCCTCGGCTGGTGTTGGCTCCTCTTTGCAGCTTAGTTTCAACTGAGCTACAAAGAGGAGCCAG
>NW_015339645.1:0-213 GCF_001447785.1 Gekko japonicus
CCCCTGGTGGCGATCCGCATACATAACAGGAAGTGTGGTATCATGTGCAATCAACAGACACCAAGCAAGCACATTGCAAAGAGATAAAACTTACATTTATTGAGGGAGATTCAGTTCGCATCCATTTCTTGGTGAAAGAAGAGAGAGGAGCCTAATCTAAAGGAAACTTTCCCCCTATAACAAGTGACTGGCTAACCCGGCATTACATATGTA
>NW_015339646.1:0-213 GCF_001447785.1 Gekko japonicus
TCCGGAAATTTTACATCTCTATCCTCATCTCGACCACGGACCAGAGCCAGTTCAATTCAACGTAATGCTGTGCTTTAGATGGGGGCTTTCCAAATTTGGGGGTGGATCCTGCGGACAAACGGCAGTGCTTTCCCTGACTCGAGCGGCCCGTCTTTCCCCTTCCGCAGTCGGCTCTCGTGCATCAGAAGGCAGAGGAAAGCCCTGCTGCTCATA
>NW_015339647.1:0-213 GCF_001447785.1 Gekko japonicus
TAGCTGAAATCACTCGTCTGCATACTTTTAAGGAAAGAAAGACCAGTGCTGGTCCATGATCAAGCATCTGCTTTCGCCTGCCCCGCACATCCTCGGATGGAATCACGAGAGTAGGGAGAGCCTATTAGGGCTCAGTGTGGGAGCGTGGACCTATCAGAGGGTGGGTGGCTGGCCAGGTCTGGCGGCAGCAGCCATCCCCTGACCATTCCAGCC
>NW_015339648.1:0-213 GCF_001447785.1 Gekko japonicus
AAAAAGTTTCAGGAAAAACATGAAAGGTGTTAAGGTCTCATCTGACAAAACCTTGAGTGAAACGGTCTACGAGCGCTGTACCGTCGGCAAGACTTGAGACCAATTTGCTTCGAAGGATCCAACTTTCATGAACTGTTTTTCACCGCATAATGAAAGTAGATTTATTTCCCCCTAAACACGACTTCGTGATCTTATCATGCTTGTTTTCCTTAC
>NW_015339649.1:0-213 GCF_001447785.1 Gekko japonicus
AGTCTGTGCTCCTAACCATGACACCAAACGGGCTCTCGAGAACGTTCGAAATCCTCAGCAAACCTTGCAGAATTACACTCCCCAGAACTCTTTGGGGCAAAGTGATGAGATTTAAACCAGTCTAAGCCTGCAATGCAAACCTGGGATTTGGATATAGCGCCAAGGCCAACGCTGGTATTTATATCTCCTCTTAAGTGTGCGGACTCTAATCTG
>NW_015339650.1:0-213 GCF_001447785.1 Gekko japonicus
TTTTTTTTTTCATAGAAAGAGGGGAAAACCTCAGCATTTGCAGACAGTCATTTATTTATTTGGTTCAACGGTTGAAGGTCCTGTAAGCAGAACAGGAGACTGTCTGGGAACCAAGCATGAGCCACTCTGAACTCTTTGCAGAACAGGTTGGCAATTTTTTCAGCTTGAGGGCCACATCTAGGACTCTTCAGAGCTCTAAGCTGGATGCCTGCC
>NW_015339651.1:0-213 GCF_001447785.1 Gekko japonicus
GCATTCTTGTACAGCTTCACTTCCTGCCGGAGGGAGAAAATGTTAATGACAAAAGATACGGGTACCTGAAAGCCTGAGGCACCCAGACGCCCTTCTACGAGGGAATCCCTGCAGAGGTGTGGCATCCTCGTGATCTGGGGGAATTGCCAAAGTCCCCCCATGATACTGCAAAGATTAATTCGACGGGCACACCCCTCTCCTCCACAGGGGGCG
>NW_015339652.1:0-213 GCF_001447785.1 Gekko japonicus
ACTTGATATCTTACCAGCATACCTTAAAAGGTATCAGCCAACCACTTCCTTCTCTACAAAAGAAGCTCCCTTTATTCAAAGGTTGTGACAAAAGTTTGCCTTAAACTAGACAGTAAAGGGGACTAGACAGTAAAGGGGACTAAACTAACTAGACAGTAAAGGGGAAACAGGACACAAATTCTAATTTTAAACTTGTACCTTGTATTCTTTTTC
>NW_015339653.1:0-213 GCF_001447785.1 Gekko japonicus
TGGAGAGTTTCCAAACTGGCTGCTTGTGGCTGTCCGTGTGGCTACCCTTAATTGCATAGGAAATTGCCCTGCCCTGATTGCTGCCCCAAAATAACCCAGATTAGAGGCTGCTTTGGTTAAGTTTAGCTTGAGAGAAGGAGCAGGTGCCCTGTGGAAATGATGACCATCCCTACTGTACCGAGGGTGATCCTCGGAGCCAGAGCAGCCACCTTT
>NW_015339654.1:0-213 GCF_001447785.1 Gekko japonicus
ACACACAATGCAAAAATACAAAAAAAAAGTAATTTGTATAATTGAGGCTGGACCTTCTTGTAAACAATTGCATACAGTTTCATCTTCTTTACTGGATCATGTTCTCATACAGTATGAGTCCTCTTGTTGTCTGATGAGTTGAACAATCTCAGGTGTGGATATTCAGTATCTTACTAATAAGTAACTAGAAGCTCCAATAAAGTTTTATTCAAG
>NW_015339655.1:0-213 GCF_001447785.1 Gekko japonicus
CCCCCGGGCCTTATGTTTGACCCCCCTGACTTAAAATATTTTAAATGCATAATAATAAAGCAGCAACTTATAAATACCTTCAAACAATGAAGTTTTTGAACTTCAAACCAACATAAGCTATAAACCAGCATTTAGAAGACAAAAGAATGCAGAATGGCACAATGCTTCTTAAAACCAGGACAGCATTATTAGTAACTAGGAAAAAGGCCCGTT
>NW_015339656.1:0-213 GCF_001447785.1 Gekko japonicus
CCGCGTTCCCCCCCGAAATAACCTCTGGGGTGGATGATGCAGTGATAGAGTGATGGCAGTGGTGAAGACAGACAGAAAGATACAGGATGCAAATAGGTAGGTGCACAATGCAGATAGATGAATGATGGGTGGAGGGTGCAGACTGATTGATAAATGCAATTCTGTTAGTAAGTAAATGGTTGGGTGGATGGAGATAGATAGATGATAGATAGA
>NW_015339657.1:0-213 GCF_001447785.1 Gekko japonicus
TAACTTTGATTTTAAAGCAGGTGCAGAAGTCAAAGGTGTGCAGTGCAGGGTGCCACGGTGCAGCATTCTCCAAGCTTTATCACCATCGTGTTGAGTTGAGACCTCTTCCATGGCCTTCTAGTCACTCTACACCTTTGCCTTACATCATGCTTCATGTCCATGCACATTGTTGAAGGGGCTGTTTGTTTAGATATTTCTGTTCTTCTTTTCTCA
>NW_015339658.1:0-213 GCF_001447785.1 Gekko japonicus
TGTGTGTGTGTTATGAATGTACTGGGGCTGCCCAGAGCAAATGTTTATGACTATGTCACCCCTTGTCTCTATACATGCTTATTGTGAGAAACAGTGGCAGGCAATGTCATGTGGAACACTGAATGCAGTACTCGCCACTGAGTAAAATTTATAGGATTGGGCTGCTGTGCTTAAAAACCTTAATTTATGTACATGTTAGTAAATTTCACTGAA
>NW_015339659.1:0-213 GCF_001447785.1 Gekko japonicus
GCCTGTCTTGTGGAATCCTGGAAGTAATACAATAAGGGCCAAAGTAGATATAATAATTGGAAATCCATTAACAGATTTCCAACAAGTTCCCCCCCCTCCAGGCCGAATAGCAGCCACAGGATGACTAATCCGGACTGGGGCCACAATGAGGGGTATTTCCCTCCTGTGCCATTTTCCTGCTCATACACCAACTCCTGTTTACCCCAGAGAGGT
>NW_015339660.1:0-213 GCF_001447785.1 Gekko japonicus
GGGGATGGAATGTTGGATGGAAGCACAGCAGGAGTTCAGATCTGCTCAGGGATTTCAGATCTGCTCAGGGATGAAGCAGTGATAGCTCAGAAAAAGAGCAGACAGCTAGAAAGGTAGCCTGGAAGCATGGAAGAGTGGTTTAACTCTACCCCTGGGAAAGAATACAGTATGTGATTGTTACGCTTGTCTCTGGTAATGAGCAGACCTTGTACC
>NW_015339661.1:0-213 GCF_001447785.1 Gekko japonicus
CTCTTCTTGTTAAACCTGATATGTTTACAGCCCAATGAATAACACATCATGTTTTCTGACTCTTCCTACATGTATACCACTGATGAAGTACCTGCTCAAAGATACTTTCTCCTTGCATTTGGTGGTCCAACATTTCCTTTTCCACCTGCAATAATCCACCCATACACTTGAAGAAGAAGAACGTGCAGTCCTGACCTGGATAGCCCAGGCAAG
>NW_015339662.1:0-213 GCF_001447785.1 Gekko japonicus
CCTGAAGGTGGCAGCAGTGCCAAAGGGATGTCAGCAGAAGCTCGTCATTCCATCCCAGCTTCTGCCTCCAAATAAAAGTGGAGATGGGGAAAAGCCGAAAGGCAGTGATCATGTCCCATAACAATATACAGGAAGTCAGCAGGGCCAGGGCATCTTTGGAAGCCCGAGAGGCTCTTAAGATGAACAAACTACCATTGCTCCTGGGCAGACCTC
>NW_015339663.1:0-213 GCF_001447785.1 Gekko japonicus
CTTTGTCATTTCAGAAGCAATGATGGCACGTTCCTTTTTCTTTAGTACAAGCACTATACAGCGGGATAATGTGAGGTGATCTTCCCAAGGTAACAGAGTGTTCCACCTTTTCTCGACTTGAGGTTGCATTTTAAGCATCCCAGCCACTCCCTCAAAAACAGACAAACAAAAAACAACAACCACAACAACAACCAGGCAAACCTATGTAGGATT
>NW_015339664.1:0-213 GCF_001447785.1 Gekko japonicus
CCCAGTGCCTTTCTTTGGTGCCATGGCTGCCTGCCCAAGAATATAGCCTTAGTATTTCTTCCACTCAAGGGCCGCCCAGCCTGCAATAGGCTTCACCTACAAAATGGCCGCCGTGTCCCAAAATGGCCGCCTATGTCTCCTCTCAGCCACGTGCTCCCTTCCTTCCAACAGGGGGCAGACAGTAATATCTCACCCTCAGGGTAATAAACAGCC
>NW_015339665.1:0-213 GCF_001447785.1 Gekko japonicus
CACCAGCGGGGCCAGAACTCCAGAAGTTGGACTGGAAAGCATGTCATGTGGTTCCATTCCCCCTTGAAGTTTTCCTTCTTCCCAGGAGGCTCTGCCTCCTGTGGCAGCCATCTTGGGGCGGCACTCCCCACACCCCTCTCGAAATTTCAAAGATACCCACAGGCTTAAAAAGGTTGGAGACCCCGGCTTATCTCCTGGAAATCCTGTTGGTTT
>NW_015339666.1:0-213 GCF_001447785.1 Gekko japonicus
GAAATTTTAGGCAGTTTCCCTTGCTTTGCCCAGTCTTATGCATTGTTCTCTAATTTTGTACTCCAGCTTTGCTGCATTGTTTTACTGTACATGATATACTGTTTTTAGTAATTTTGTAATCCAAGTTATCGCATTGCTGGTTCTGCATATTAAACTGTTCTTATGGCACTGGCTTCAGAGTGTGATCCACCTTGAGTCTCAGAAAGGCAGACT
>NW_015339667.1:0-213 GCF_001447785.1 Gekko japonicus
AAAAAATCAAAGCTGCAGAAAACTGTCAGTCATATATATCTGGTTCTTATGGGAAAATCCTTATTTCCATCTCTACACCACTTCTGTAGTGTTCTCAGGGTACATGGGAGGGGAGACACAGGCCTATTTTAAGAGCTACTTGATTTCACTATTTGCTTTACAGTGAAGGCTCCAGGCAGAGGCCGTCTCAGGCCGCGGTCACACGGACCTCTT
>NW_015339668.1:0-213 GCF_001447785.1 Gekko japonicus
ACTTCTGTATATTACTGTGATGCCTTTAATGGCTACATTTCTGGATCAGCATGAGGTGGCATTCTTTGGGTTGGATCCAGACTGAATTTCTGTCAGTGGAAGGCACTTAACATCAGTGGAACTGAACTTTTCTGTCCTCTTCCCAGTCTCCCAAAATCCATTTGAGGAGGGGGACGGTGGGCTGCATTGGGAGAGTGGAGGTAGAAAAGTTCT
>NW_015339669.1:0-213 GCF_001447785.1 Gekko japonicus
GGTGTTAGATTCCCTTGGCCTTATAAGTGTTTAAAGTAAAAGTCGTGGCCAGGCTATTATACAGAGCACCAGCTTGGATTCAGACTTTTAACCTTCTACTGAATGCATCCAGACTGCCTTCCTGTGAGCTTTTTTGGGAGTATCTAGGTGTGTAGTCTCATTGGCTTTGTGACCAGAGGTCGGTATGAGGTAAATTTCAGCTATAGACTGTCT
>NW_015339670.1:0-213 GCF_001447785.1 Gekko japonicus
ACCTCTTCAAGGAGCCCATTCCACAGAGCGGGAGTCACAATGGAAAAGGCCCGGACTCTGGTTGATGTCAGACAGGCCACCCTAAGCAGCCGGGTAGCCAAAACATAATCCAAATGTTCAGGACATCATGGGCTAAAAATATCACAGAAAATCATCATGGAATTGTTGAAGTGGCAAGGTGGCAGGCGACCAGCTGAACACGCCAAATGCACG
>NW_015339671.1:0-213 GCF_001447785.1 Gekko japonicus
GTTAGGACCTTTCTCTCTCCCTCCTGAAAAACCCATGAAGCCTTTTCCTGTGTCATAAAAGGAATGACGTTCAAGTCCGTGAAACTGCAGTGGTACCCAAATATCCCTCCTTCCCCTATCCACTGTGCTATTCACTATGATAATGTTTGTGGCAAGGCAAAATTGTTAAGAGGGTCTAGTTTTTGGGATCTAAATCCAATAGAGATAGTCAAT
>NW_015339672.1:0-213 GCF_001447785.1 Gekko japonicus
TGAGTTCACCTGGAAGTCCATCCCCCATTTTTTTCCGATTAATTGATCTGTGACAGTGTGTCTGCTGCACGAACCACACAAATCTCTGCAAAAAGCATGGAAGGTTGTGGGAGGTTTGTTACAGGTGCGATCGTATGACCCTCAGGTCACGAACCGTGTGATGTTCATAATGAAATTAGGTTTATGACAAGGTTCATGCCCATCCCTAACCGC
>NW_015339673.1:0-213 GCF_001447785.1 Gekko japonicus
AATGAAAGCATATCGAACAACAGTCAGTTTGCGGCCTGTAAATAACACCTCATTGTCAGTTTTCCCCTGGTGGATTCTGAGGGTGAGGTCAGCTCCGAGAGTCAAGGAGACCCATCACAAACAATTAGTGTCTTCTGAGAGAAAACCACAGCTCATGCCCACCTGGGTGGCTGCTGCCCTCTTGGCCCTGAAGCAAGGCCTACTTCGCACCAA
>NW_015339674.1:0-213 GCF_001447785.1 Gekko japonicus
ACATGACGTGCCTGCATCACCCAGAAGTGGTGTAGGCACATCAGTGATGTTGGGCAATGCTCTGGTTTTTGGCAAAACTCTCTGGTAAGCTTGGCTTCAAACTATAGAGTTTTGCCCAAAAACCAGAGTGTCCCCCTGATATCACTGACCTGCCTACGTTGCTTCTGGGAGACACAGACATGTTGTGTTTACTTCCTGCTTCTTCCCTCCCTG
>NW_015339675.1:0-213 GCF_001447785.1 Gekko japonicus
CAAGAAAATCCATGTAATCTCTTTTATTAGGGCTAACCAAATCAACACAATGCATCCTGTGAGTTTCGGAGCTCTCACCAGAACTCAGCAAGCTGGATGTTATATGAAATCTAAAAATTAAATGACAAGCGTAGAAGGCAGGCCACGATGTTCAGAGGGAAAGCCATTCCCATTGTTTTCAATGCAGCTTATTCCCAAGCAGTGTTCCCTCTA
>NW_015339676.1:0-213 GCF_001447785.1 Gekko japonicus
GATTCCTAGAGCGTCCCCTATCACTTCCAATTCTCAAACATGCTTTCTCGTGCTGTGAGTATCAGCACCGGTGGGCAAGTGAGTGGATTCACAGGCAAACAGCAACCCTGCTCCTCGCAGTCCGAGCTGTGACACCAGGGAGGTCCTAACTCTGGTCTGGGTCTCCCTCTTCCTGTCATGTGACTGTGATATGTGCTTGCAGCTCAGTGAGTC
>NW_015339677.1:0-213 GCF_001447785.1 Gekko japonicus
AATTCCTTGTGAGGATGTTAAGCTCACACCTTTATGTCCATACATAACAGAGAGTTTTAAAATTTAAAAAAATGCTTGTCAATAAAACAGCCACCCATTTGGCAGAGTTTCATCACAGCATAATACAAAATGACATTTCCTTATCATTTTGTATGGTATAGCTTTTTTGTAGTTGGACTACTGTTAATGCGCTTTATGTGGAGCTGTCCTTGA
>NW_015339678.1:0-213 GCF_001447785.1 Gekko japonicus
CTGGAAGTTCTTTCCAGTTCCTCCCACTTCTCTTTCTCTGTGTCTTGGACTAAGCAAACAGAGTTAACATACATATGTGTAGACCTTTGGGGATATATGCTGTTGGGTGGAGCAATGAAATACTTAATTTGCACATTGGGAGGAGTGTGCGTAGTGAGTGACTGGAAAAGATCAACCCGGGGAAGGGGTGGAGCAAAGGGAAGTCTAGTCGTT
>NW_015339679.1:0-213 GCF_001447785.1 Gekko japonicus
TTTGTGTAAGTGTGTTCAGGATTTAAGTGTTAATTAACATTCTAATGAAAAGAATCTATTTTTCTAACATAGTTGTAATCTGTAGGTCTTGCTAAAATGCAAGTCACTTTCTGGACAATAATGAAAATCCATCCATTCTCACTATTTAGCTATTATCTTGATCTGTCTTAAAGGAGTAAGTCTTGTGCAGGTGGAAACGTTTGCTTTGAGTGG
>NW_015339680.1:0-213 GCF_001447785.1 Gekko japonicus
TTGCCTCCCTGCTTTTCGAAAAGTTTGACAAGACTCGAGCGGCACTGCCAAGAAGGTTCCTCTCTTTTGCTCTCAGCGGCACGGCGGTCGAAAAGGAGGAGCGTTGAAATAGCAAGGGCGACGTCAGAATTAAGAAGGCTGCAGCACCAGAAAGGGGGGGGGGAATGACCTAGGAAAGAAATTAGCACTGTCTGAAAACATTTAAAACACCAG
>NW_015339681.1:0-213 GCF_001447785.1 Gekko japonicus
TACAGAAATAACACATAATGGAATGTTGTCCATTACACTCCACTTTAAAGGGTAATCTCTATCTCAAAAAAGTAGTTTACTAAATTCTGTTGGCTGTTATATTTCTACTGAATGGCTTCTATTTTTGTTTCTTCTTCCCAGCATGCTAGGGGTACAGTCAGATATCAGCTAACCATATCCCATGCACACTGAAATCTGTTAATACCATGGCTT
>NW_015339682.1:0-213 GCF_001447785.1 Gekko japonicus
AGACTACAGCCGGGCCGGGCCCCTCTCCATTGGCAAGCTGGCGGAAATCAAGCAGGCCCAAATATTTCCCAGAAGAACCCTGGAAAAGAAGGGACACTCATTCAAAAGAGAGCAACTGAGTGCATTGCTGGTCATTCCTGTGAGTTATATTTCCGGCATATTTCCCCACACTTTTCAATCCTTCCCCCAGACTGGATGTTGCAGACCTATAGG
>NW_015339683.1:0-213 GCF_001447785.1 Gekko japonicus
AGAGAGCTTTCTTTCCCTTTGCAACAGGCTCATCCGTGCCAGTACATGAGTTCACTAGGCAGAGAGCCACCCTTATGGCTTCCTGATTCAGGAGGGTGGGTTGGCTCCAGCTTGGCTTCGCTGACCAGCCTGCCCTCTTCCCACCCAGCCCCCAATGGGTACCAGTCATGACCAGGTCTACCGAGTTGTTTGTAAGGCAGAGAAGAAAAATAC
>NW_015339684.1:0-213 GCF_001447785.1 Gekko japonicus
TGCAGGAAATGACCCCTGGTTATAACAATTAGTTTCCAATAAAGCTAATGTTTACTTGACAATCTGGCAGAAGTGCTTTCTGTAAACTTTTTATGTGCTTTGAAACTATCTTGAAAACTGCTGGCGGTAGCATATTTTGATTTCAAGACTACCATTAATTTGTGGGGCTCAGTTGCCATTTCTATGCCATGGATTCGAGCAAAGGGTAATATT
>NW_015339685.1:0-213 GCF_001447785.1 Gekko japonicus
GACTTCAATGGACTTGGAAGGCTGTAACTCTACTTCAGATTACATTGTTTAAACTGCTAGAGTAAAAGAACTGTAGTGTGACTCCAGATCCAAAATAAAGTCACACTAACAAATCCTCACTATTGTCTAATCAAACCTGTTTATTTTTTATTTATACCTGTCTTTCCTCCCTAGTGGAGACACAAAGCAACTTACAATATTTTCCTCCCCTCT
>NW_015339686.1:0-213 GCF_001447785.1 Gekko japonicus
GGAGGGGATTTGAATTACATAGTAAATCCCAAAATAGATAAAACATATAAAAAACACCCAGTAAAACAGATAAAACAGGCCATAAAAAACACTCAACTTGAGCAGATTTTTAAATATTTTAATTTGGAAGACGTATGGAGAGTACAGAACCCTGGAGTTACACAATATACATACTATTCACCCAGACACGACATCTATTCCCGTATAGATTTC
>NW_015339687.1:0-213 GCF_001447785.1 Gekko japonicus
CCCACCAGGCCCAGGTGGCCAAAGGGCAAAGAGCCTTTCCCTCAGGGGCAGCCAAGCTGTCGCTTTCCCAATCCCACCCAGCCGAAGCAGCAGCAGCAGACCCTATGAGCGCGGGCAGCAAAGTTGGCCTGCAGGCTCTCTGGCAGCGCACGTGGGGCAGAGGAAAGGCCTTGCCCTCCCCTCCAACCACCACATGGGAAGACCAGCTGGGGC
>NW_015339688.1:0-213 GCF_001447785.1 Gekko japonicus
GCAAATCAATCCTCATGACTGTTGAATGGACGATCACGACTGTGAATCTCAGACGTTAATCTGGAGCACGTCGGAAAGGTTAGAAAGCTAACAGCATAACCTTCGTTTAAGGTTAAGGGGTGTGGCCATCTCCAATGTGCATATCTAAACCTCTGTATGCATAGCACAGGATAGCTCCAGCTCATCAGATCTCCGAAGCGAAGCAGGGTCAGC
>NW_015339689.1:0-213 GCF_001447785.1 Gekko japonicus
TGACTTCGATGGACTGAGGGTCTGATTCATATGTACGTTTTTTTAAATTGATTCTAAACATATTTTAATGTCTTTTTATCTGTTCACTGCCTTGAAGGCCCTGATTGGGTGGAAAGGCAGGATACATTTAAATATAAAATAAAATAAGAAAAAGAAAGGGCTGAATCTAAATCTGCTTCCTGTGCCTTAGCCAGGGCTATTTTTGGGCAGGAA
>NW_015339690.1:0-213 GCF_001447785.1 Gekko japonicus
GTCAGGAAAGACCCCACCCTCCTGGCTTTCTGCAAACTAGGCAAAACCCAACGATGCAAGAGGGCTTTTCTGCGCAGGGAATAGGGTTGCACTGCACAAAATGAGTTTCCAGACTTGCTTGGATCAATGATTTAAGGACTGTGGTCTATACTGCTGCAAACAGCTGATTGTAAGTAGGATCCCAATTATGTGATTTCTGTACTGCTTAATGTG
>NW_015339691.1:0-213 GCF_001447785.1 Gekko japonicus
CAGCTTAGAGGGAACACTGGTGGTGATAACAGTTGCTGCTATCCTTAAATCCCCTTAAAGGTTTACTCCACTAGTAGCTCTGGATTCGGCTTCCTGTCAACCTAGTGCAATCTCTCTTACATTCATTATCTGTTTAAGGAATCAAAATATCCATATTGCCATCATGACCCTAATTTGTCTGACTTGGGGCTCATTTCTCATAGAAGTGGCAAA
>NW_015339692.1:0-213 GCF_001447785.1 Gekko japonicus
TAGTAATAGTACTTGCCATATTCAGTGGGTACCTATCAGATGTACTTGCTGGATCAGCAGTTGTAGGATCAGGCCTTTAAAACTGTGGCAGATTGAGAAGAAGGCAATCTGAAGTTGCATACAATGTTCTGTATCACTTACTTGATATTCGAATTGCAAGCTCTCAAGGCACAACTATGCTGTTGTCACTGGCCTTGTCTAACAATTAAGCAA
>NW_015339693.1:0-213 GCF_001447785.1 Gekko japonicus
TCTGGGACCCCCGGACTGTTTCCCTGGGATCCTCACATCCCCCTTTTGTTCTTTTACTGGTTGGCTGGAGACTGGCAAAGGAGTGACTGAATCTATAAAGAGAGAACAGAGTTCTCAAACAAAACCACTTTATTTACGATACAAGCTTTTTAAGGACAAAAAGCCATTTGTCACTTACAGATACTTTAGGGTGAAAACATAACATTTCCATTT
>NW_015339694.1:0-213 GCF_001447785.1 Gekko japonicus
CCCCCACCTCTACGGGAGGATTTTTGAAGCCTCTCTTCCAAATCTTCTTCATTTCCTTTGTGCCGTTAACAAGCATGCCTGCAGGGCTTGAACTTGTAGGGGCATTCAGATCTCTGCTTCCTCTTTCCAGACTATATGTGGTTCCCTTTTCTCCTCTGCATAACGCCTGCCGCTTAGTCCTGTGGGACAGTCTGGCTTCTTCTGGGCTCTGCT
>NW_015339695.1:0-213 GCF_001447785.1 Gekko japonicus
TGGACTTGCTTGCTGTTGACCCTGACACCAACAGATAGAGGTAGAAAGCAAATTCTAAACAGAATGGCAAAAGACTTCATATTCAAAGCTATGCGTTTTAAAAAAAATCTGCACAGAGTGTTTTCACTAGAAGTAGAAATCACTGATATTCTAACATACCAAGGTTTGAGTCCCTCCAGGAACACCTTAGATTCAAGAAAGATTTTTTTTTTT
>NW_015339696.1:0-213 GCF_001447785.1 Gekko japonicus
GCATGACAAAGGGCTCTCAACACAGTATTCAGGTTCCAGGTGGGAAACCTATGTATCCGAAGTGGCTTAATAAGTGAGGTACCCCATAGGAAGCGCCTAATGTGAGGGTGTTGCATCAAAGAGGAACCTTTCTTAACCCCCCTGACAACCGAGAGAGCCGCCACTTGTCTCCTCAGAATACTTGTACTTAATCCCTTGTCTGCCCCCTGCTGT
>NW_015339697.1:0-213 GCF_001447785.1 Gekko japonicus
AGCCACTGCAGGAAAGGAACAGCAACAAAACTGAAACGGCCGCCTTCAACAGAGACGTCGGCCTAAGTGAGTGGTAAGTAGACATTCTTATCCTGTTCACTGCTGGATTCTCTGCAGAACAAATGAAACGGCTGGACTGGGGCACCTGGAGACAAAAGGCTGGACCCAGGCTGCATTTTCTGCTAGGAGGAGGCCACATTTCTGCCTCCTGCA
>NW_015339698.1:0-213 GCF_001447785.1 Gekko japonicus
ACCTGGAGGCTGGCAACCCTAGCCCCTGCCCAAATGCTCTCTTGCCAGTTGAAAGAAGGAAATTAGTTGCAAAGAGGAATCTGTGTCTGTTGTTTCAGACTGACATAGAACTCCCAATACGATGAAACCTCCTCACCCTTTCACAGATGTCTGTCATTTCACTGGAATTCTCAATGCAGGCTGCATTCTTTCTTAAATATTGCGAACCATCTC
>NW_015339699.1:0-213 GCF_001447785.1 Gekko japonicus
CCCCCTTAAAAATTTAAATGCCCCCGAAGGGAAAAAAATCCTGGCTATGGGCCTGCTTGCTAGGAACCAGTTTTGACTAATTTACAATGGTTAAAGCTTGGAATGGTCTGGGGCACGGAGATTAAGGAACCATCTGCTGCCTTATGTTCTGATCCTGCTCTGTTTGCTTCTACTTTCTACAATTTTGTGGACAACAGCACCAGAGACAGAGAC
>NW_015339700.1:0-213 GCF_001447785.1 Gekko japonicus
GCTGCTTGAAATTTCTGCTTCACACTTGAGTGACAAGCAGATTGGACCTTGGCTGGGGGTGTGCTTGTGAGTCCACGGGAATGTGGAAAAGCAGTCGGACGTCATGGTACTTCATGATTACTTGAGGCCTCTGAGAATCTTGGCATTCATTTTGGAGGGGGGTGTTTCTAGTCCTTGTTGCAAACAGGTGTCTTGTATCCAGATGTGTGTGTG
>NW_015339701.1:0-213 GCF_001447785.1 Gekko japonicus
AGCAGCGCTTGTCAATTTGGGGGGAGGGGGTGTCTTCCACATGTTGGGGAGGGGGGCAGCTCCTGAGCCAGAGATGTTCACGTGCATGATGGGTGAAGTGAAGGCGGGCAAACCCACCGGAATCGCTGAGGGGAGGGAGCGCCAGGAGACAGGGCTCAAGGTGGCCAGGGCAGGATCCAGGGCGCCCTCCTCAACCGAGACACACCCATCTCA
>NW_015339702.1:0-213 GCF_001447785.1 Gekko japonicus
ACTTCTTTCTCTAGTGATCAAGGATCACAGAGGCAACATAATGATGCCACATCATTGCACAGCCAATGAGCTTTGGTCACCAGATTATGCCAGAAAGCTGGATTTGATTGGGCAGGGCAGGAAGCAATGCCCACATTCTGAACAAGTTTCCTTACTCAGGAGAAAGGTGGGTATATAGATGTTTTAAATTGAATCTCTCCTTATATATAATTG
>NW_015339703.1:0-213 GCF_001447785.1 Gekko japonicus
ATAATAAATATAGCTGAAGATGGGAGGGGCAGATAGAAGTTTGGTTAATTGGTTGGTGGTGAGAAGGAGAAACGGAAGCAGGGAACAGTGAGGATAAGGGGGCTGCCAGGAAAAGAAAAAAGAGCAAATAGTGTGGTGAGGAGGATGCAGGGGAAAGTGAGGCATTCCCTCAAGTGCAAGTGGGCCTGGCAGCCAGCACCTCACAAAGTTTTC
>NW_015339704.1:0-213 GCF_001447785.1 Gekko japonicus
GGACAAGAGCCAATGCTGTTCTTTCCCAATCCCAAGGCAACTGTGAAAAACTCAGAAGTAACAGGGTGCAAACAGCCAGGGTTATGAAAAGCTTCCTCTACCACCAGAACACACACACATGGATGCATGCTGTGATGGCCACTACTTTAGATGCCTTTAAAAGTGGGTTGCAAACATTCACTGAAGATAGGTTCACCCACCTGAAACATTCAT
>NW_015339705.1:0-213 GCF_001447785.1 Gekko japonicus
GACCGTGTGATCACGCAGATAAAATCCGTCTCTGAGGTGGGCCGAACGCAGACTAAACGGCCTATCTGAACGCACCCATGGTGTAGTCATTAGAGTTTCAGAATAGGACCCTGAATCCCCATTCTGCCCTGTAAACTGACAGGGTGATCTTGGGGCAATTACACATTCTCAGTCTAATGTACCTCAGAGGCAGGGCCAAGATTGACCATTAAG
>NW_015339706.1:0-213 GCF_001447785.1 Gekko japonicus
ACCAAGGGTCCCCCAACATCTTAGGCAGGTCAGGCCACTGAAGCCCTATCTTTCCCCTCAAGACCTAGCGACACTGACCTATGCAATGCTCAGTTCCAGACTTGATTATAGCAACTCACTCTACGCAGGCTTACTCTTGACGCAGATCTGGAAATCACAACTGGTGCAGAATGCGGCGGCAGGCCTGCTGACGCCAATGCCTGTGCGGGCTCA
>NW_015339707.1:0-213 GCF_001447785.1 Gekko japonicus
CCCATTCAGAAACATCTGCCTCCACTGTACAGGAATGCTTAGCTTGTAAGCTCCCAAGACTTTGTGACTGGTTGGAGGACTCCATGGCAGCCATTTTGTGACTGCCCCTCATGACAGCCATTTTGTGTTGGGGACCACTCCCTATCCCTTAAATTCCAAAGTGTCCACCGGCTCGACAAGATTGGAAACTCCTTCATTAAAGCCATAATTTTT
>NW_015339708.1:0-213 GCF_001447785.1 Gekko japonicus
CAGTGGCTTTACTGGTTGCTGGAATGAGAGGCCGACTTAGCACCCTCCAAGTCATAACACTCAGCCAATAAATGAGAATGCTCAAATACAGACAACTGCGAGGGAGATGGGGCACCAGGGAAGGCACCTACTTTGGCCTTCTGCGGCTTAACTGCAATAGTATTTGTTGTGTGTGTATTTCAGCCATACAAAAGTCTTCAATATAAGCACCAT
>NW_015339709.1:0-213 GCF_001447785.1 Gekko japonicus
GCTTTAGTACATTTGGTCATCTTAGCAGTTCTCTCTGTTCTTACAATTGCGTGTCTCAGCACGAGGGAGGGGACAAATTGCAGCACACACTGGGCCTGGAGTACAAGGCCAGGGATTTTGAGGTTAACGTTAGTAGGGTTCCCAACATTGCCTCAGCAAATACCTGGAGATCTGAGGGAAGTATTTGTGGAGGGCAGAGCTTGGGGAGGATGT
>NW_015339710.1:0-213 GCF_001447785.1 Gekko japonicus
ATGCACGGTTTGATCTTTTGTATTTTTTTTGTACTAACTCACTCCCTTCCGTGCATCTCTGCCGTTTGGGTGGGTCACCTGGAGGTTGCCTACCCGAACTTTGGATCTAGCGCTACCTCACCCCCAAACTGACCAGTCTGGAGTCTCTGGCCCATTGCCTCAGCCCAGGAGAACAGCCAGTTTGAGGGTGCATTCAGACGGGCAGCTAATACC
>NW_015339711.1:0-213 GCF_001447785.1 Gekko japonicus
AATTACGATGTAATGTACTTACAAGCTGTTTAATTTTATTAATATTAAAAATACGCCAACTGTCTTGGTGTTTATTAGTCAGTCATCCCAGTTATTCTTTACTTTCCTTCTAAAACAATGGAAGGCAGGAAGAGATTTAGGGGTTTTTTAATGGCATAACTGGCTCGTATGCTGCCTGTACTCTTTTCCTTCTATTTTGCCTTCAAATGAAAG
>NW_015339712.1:0-213 GCF_001447785.1 Gekko japonicus
CCCCCCCCCCAATATTATAATCTGGGTTTTGGCACCTGAACGGGTGAGGATCCGATGGGGGTTCTAATTTTGCCACAGAACACATCTGTCGCTCTCCAGCTGCATTAAATGAAATGCCGTTTTTCGGACCAGAGGGATTGTCACGCCCTCTTTAGCATGAGTTCTGGAATGGCAACTCTGAAAGAGCCACAGATGTTGTCCCTGGTGAACATT
>NW_015339713.1:0-213 GCF_001447785.1 Gekko japonicus
CTAATGTTCCGTGTGACCACAGCCATTAAGAGGCAGTAAATTCTCACATTAGAGGGTGCAACAACCAAATGCTATGGTGGTGTTGGGCGGTCACAGTTCTACCTGAAAGCCATAATTTTATAGGTTTCTTCATGGTTCTGTTGCTCATGATATTTAATAGCTGTATGAATTCTTTGGGGGATGTCATCTGAAGGCTTGTGGTGTGGTATCATC
>NW_015339714.1:0-213 GCF_001447785.1 Gekko japonicus
TTTAAGCTCTTGGCATTTGCAGATGATGTAGTTTTTATTTTGGAGAACCCAGAATCTTCAGTTCTCAGCTTGAAAGAAAAAATACAGGATTATGGACAAGTAGCGGGATTGAGAATTAATACGGACAAAACGAAAATTTTAACCAAGAATATGGATAACAAACAAAAGATACAATTACAGGAAACTTCAGGATTTCAAATACAGGATAAAATA
>NW_015339715.1:0-213 GCF_001447785.1 Gekko japonicus
ACCCCTGATACTACCACCCTCTGCTTATGTAACTAATGACAACATCGTCACCTCTTTTTTCAATACTTCAGAAGCAATTCAAAGTTATTTTTATATCTCCTGGGAACTTCTTGGATAAATTTCATAATATTTCTCTCCCCAACTTCTGTCCTTTGTTTTAGTCCTTCATTTCCTGAGTTGCAAGCTGTCATGATCTGGGTTGTGCAGGCCCAG
>NW_015339716.1:0-213 GCF_001447785.1 Gekko japonicus
TGGGGCAAGGCGGTCCCTCAGGTAGGTTGACCAGGGCCTGACACAAGCTTTGCATATCTAGAAAGCACATAGTCTCCCATCTGTGCCATTACAAAGAACAAGAGTAAACACACCCTATTCTATGTAACTTGGTGGTTTTTAGGTTTCATGAGGCACTGTTAGGGTAGAAGAGCAGGGCTCTTCTTCAGTGTTCCCTCTCAGCTGAGTTTGTGT
>NW_015339717.1:0-213 GCF_001447785.1 Gekko japonicus
AGTAATACTGACAGTGCAATTCTACACAAAAGTTATTCCAGTCATTTGAGGTTGCAGTCGTTTAATGTAATACAAAAATCTGTGTGCTTGCTCATGGATATTTACAGAAAAACCATAAAATATTAATAAAAATCAGTAACACGAAGGTCAAATGAGATTTATTTGTAAGATACCCACGAGGACTTGTGAGGGGTATCTCATTTCCCCCTGTAT
>NW_015339718.1:0-213 GCF_001447785.1 Gekko japonicus
CAGGTCAAGGGATTTGCCGAGTAAGTGAATGTAGTATACAGGAAGCAGGGAAGGATGCTAAGCTACACAGACGAGTAAAGGGCCCTTGGTTGGAGAATGGGGATCCTACAAGGACACAAGGGAAGGTCCCACTGTTTTCCTTCTGTAAAGTGGGGGCAGATCGGTTGCAACGGACGAAGGCCCGTTCTGCACTCTCCCTTTAATCCATGTTCA
>NW_015339719.1:0-213 GCF_001447785.1 Gekko japonicus
ACACTCCCCTGGCAAGGGGACAGGGTCATGTTTAAAGCAATTTAAATTTAACACTGTGTCTGTCACACTCAAGAGTAGCAGAAACAGTGGATTCCATTCAGTCTTTCAGACCTAGAATCTGAACTTACAGCAAGCACAAAATCAGGGGTGATATCATTCCAGACTAGGTAAGAGTACTTTTGGTGAGGAGGTTAAAACTGTGGCAGAAGAAGT
>NW_015339720.1:0-213 GCF_001447785.1 Gekko japonicus
TACAGCTTAGAGGGAACATTGATCCTGAGGCCTAAATGTTTACCTGCATCAGGTGCTAAAACATACTTCCAGTGAGAGACCTCTGGAGAGTTTGGGTGGTCCAGTTTTCTAAGATAAGAGGGTACCAGAGCTGCAGCCAAGGTGGCTAGGAATTTCTAATTTTTAAGCAAACTTCTTGGAGATCTTTTGGGAATGTGTTTGGTCTCTGAAATC
>NW_015339721.1:0-213 GCF_001447785.1 Gekko japonicus
TTTTATCATTGGCCATTTTCACTGGGAATATTTTAATTTATTTTAATTTATTTTTGGATTTCTATCCTGCCCTCCCTATATGGCTTTTATTGATTTATTTGCATTTATTCTTATTTATGTTTTTTATTGTTGTAGTTTTAATCAACGCCTTGAGCACGTCTGGACAGACAGCGAACTATTTTTATAAATAAATAAACAAAATCTCATTGTCCT
>NW_015339722.1:0-213 GCF_001447785.1 Gekko japonicus
TGGCTCTTGCTAGCAGCCAGTTCACTTCAAGCTTTCCTTCTATTACATCTCTTTGTGGTGAATATAAAATCCCCGTTGGTTATGTACCTTCAGTGTGCTGATAACATCATAGGATGAGACTGTTCAAATGAACAGCCTGAATTGCCCATACTAGCCCAAGCTTAGAACTCAGAAGCTTTGCAGGGTTGGCCGTGGTTAGTATTTGGACAGGAG
>NW_015339723.1:0-213 GCF_001447785.1 Gekko japonicus
TGTTCATTTGGCTTGTCCACAAATGATACTCCAGTAGGGCTATGTAGTGTTTGTCAGCTGGGTCGTGGCTGTTCAGCAGTCTGCTTCAGTGTGTTCTTTCCTAACAGTGCAGTACAGAGCAACTGGCTTTTCTTGCAGCCATGGCTGCCATTTTCCATGACACCAGCAGTCATTCGGAGGTCGTTTTTCAAAATAAGTATTTCCTATTGCATT
>NW_015339724.1:0-213 GCF_001447785.1 Gekko japonicus
GATATCTTTAGACACTCTGGCATTTACAAGAACAAATGGTTTTATAATAAGTTTTTGTAAATGGTACAGTGTCTTTTACATCACTAGTCCTCACCGGAAGTGATATCACTCCACCGTCATGATGCAAGAACCTGCTCCGCCCTCCATTTCATCAAGTTGACACCTGAAATGCTGCCAGGCAAAAAGGCCTGGCATGCTGTTTAACATGACCCA
>NW_015339725.1:0-213 GCF_001447785.1 Gekko japonicus
AGTTTGCCATTCACACACCAAAGGTATATCTTTGGATTGTGGTAGTATATGATTAGACAATTACAATTTTCTATGCACCTTTTAAAAAAAAGAACAAATGGTGTCATAAAAAAGAACAAATGGGACGGCAGTCTGTGGCGGAGTGCAAATTAATTCAGCATTTGCTAAAGCTGAGCCCTCAGCAATGAGTAATGACATATCAAAGTAGGGGAG
>NW_015339726.1:0-213 GCF_001447785.1 Gekko japonicus
AAAGGAGCGGCGTGAATGGCCTCTCGACGGCCGGGGCCTTTCTGCCAGGGATATAATTGACTTATGCGGAGTCTTTCTGCGCCGTTCCCACCCCCCCTGCGCCTGGGCTGCCGCCTGGAAGGAGGGGTCTCCCCCCCCTCCCCACCCCGGGAAATGAAAAAGGGTCTGTTTGTTTTGATTCCCCGCAGAAGGGATATTGATTCCCGCCCCCCC
>NW_015339727.1:0-213 GCF_001447785.1 Gekko japonicus
AAATTGCCACTGAATCTCTCGAGCTGCATCCTCCACAGGCCGAGATGCCGCTCAAGTCGAGGATTATGTTGGGGGGGGCGGTGAGTGTGTGAGGGGAAGAGAACGCACGCCCGGACTGAAGGGGAAGAGGCTGGCAGGAATCCCCGCCTGTCAGGAGGAGAGGCCTGAAAGCCAGATAGCTGAACGTAATTGGGGGGGTCATTAAACCCAATC
>NW_015339728.1:0-213 GCF_001447785.1 Gekko japonicus
GATGTGAAAGACCTCTACCCGAGATCCTGTGGAGCCTCCTTCACCAATCAAAGCAGACACAATGGACTTCAATCGACCAATGGCCTGACTCAGTACAAGGCTGTGTATTCACGCGTTCAAAGGTAGCCTGCTGCAATATTCTATAAACAACTCATCCAGTTTTAAGTGGTAGAATGCCCCTGTGAGCATCAAGTTAAGGGCCCTTTCTGCACT
>NW_015339729.1:0-213 GCF_001447785.1 Gekko japonicus
TCCACTTCCATTTGGCAGGGCCCCCCCTCGATCTGGACTGTATGCTGGATTTTCGGGGCGCCCTCCACGTTGGGGAGGCGTAGTACCAGATGGTGCGGTTGGTCCGTTAGGAGGTAGAGCTTGGATACCTCCGCGGATGTCCTGTGCGCGGCGGCAGACGGGCAGCGTGGTTGCGTCGGGGCTTGTTGGCGCCGGCTTCCCTTGGAGCGGCAG
>NW_015339730.1:0-213 GCF_001447785.1 Gekko japonicus
TTCCGTTTCTCCCCCTCCCCTTTTCTTTCTGTCCTTCAGTCGTTGAGATGCAGAACACTTAAAGCTATGGTTCAGTTCAAGGTTTAATAACAGCTCTTACAGGCCTAACGTTTTAGAAAAACTACTTCCTAAATCTCACTCATTTCTCAACAGACATACTATCATTTGAATCAATAGCCATGCTGTTGTTCGAATGAACCAGACCTGGGTCGT
>NW_015339731.1:0-213 GCF_001447785.1 Gekko japonicus
AAACCCTACGGGGGTCACCATAAGTTGGCCATGATTAGGTGGCCGAAAAAGGAATATTAATTACCAGGTGATGTTTGCCTCTATGCCATGAAAAGCTTCAGCTTGGGGTTAAAAATAAGAAAAACAGGAAAAATGAAAAAAAAACTGGCTTCATATGTGCCATTATATCACTTCTGGGTTTTATTATAGAGTTTCCAGCAATTCCTAGAGCTA
>NW_015339732.1:0-213 GCF_001447785.1 Gekko japonicus
CCTCCCGGCAGGAAGAGAATGCTGCAAACTCTGGGCCCACATGTCCTGTGGGCCAGCCCATCCCCACCCAGTCCCAAACATGGCAGAGGATGCCATCCTTTCCGGTGTGTTTGGAAATGTCCGGCACCTGTACCGGCCAGTTGGGCAGGTATTCCAGCAGTAGGATCCGGTGTGCAGGGGCCGGGTCACAGATGGGCAGCGGAAGGCAGCTGA
>NW_015339733.1:0-213 GCF_001447785.1 Gekko japonicus
TTCAGGGTGTAAGCTTTCGAGACTCAAAGTTCCCTTCACCAGAGGTAGGAATGGAGTCTTTGTTGTCGCTGTTGTTGTTCCTTTTGTGGGACGTAAAGAGCTTTGACTCTCGATTTTTTATTATATATGCTGAAATTATTATATTTGCTGAAATGCAATTCTTTTCTACGACATCTCGGTCAAGGAAAGGGCCTGGCTATCGAGTGAACGGAA
>NW_015339734.1:0-213 GCF_001447785.1 Gekko japonicus
TGTGACTGACCCAAGGTCACCCAGCTACTCATATGCAAAGAATCTTTACCTCTTTGGGGAAAAGAAAAACCATTGTGGGAGCAGTCAGTCACTTGGGGTATATCAGCAGAAATGAGTCAGGAATGTGGAATCATACCTAAATGACCATGTATGATCCAGTAGCCACAAGCCCTGTACATAGAGAATCAGTGCTCTCTATGATGAATTTTGGCT
>NW_015339735.1:0-213 GCF_001447785.1 Gekko japonicus
GCTGGGACATCTGACCTGCTGTGATCCAACCATAAATGCTGTGGTGGTCCAAGGGTCCTGTGCCATGGAGGCCTCGTCCTCGGTTGCCATCTGTTGTAGTGAACCGTCCTTCCATAAGAGACAAATGGGTAAGACTTCTGGTTGAATACACCAATAGCCCACGCACAAGTTTTTTCACCTCATTAGCCCTTCCACCCAGACTTAATCCCTGTA
>NW_015339736.1:0-213 GCF_001447785.1 Gekko japonicus
GTTGTGCCACGTTAAGGAGATTTTAAAAGCTAACCTGAAACTAGCTGGCAGCTCCCACCATGAGCCTCCTACATTCTAAGGGCCTAGTAGGAATCTTGTAGTGTAACACCAGCAACTTGTCTTGACAGTTTACTAGGACTGAACTTGAGGGAGCTGCCTTACACTGAATTAGACACGTGGTCCTTCAAGGTCATTATTGTCTACTCTGACTGG
>NW_015339737.1:0-213 GCF_001447785.1 Gekko japonicus
ACGTAACAATACATTATGTCTAAACTGAGCCACGTGCCTGTTTTTTATCTTTAAAAAAATTATGGCTTGTTTGCATAAACAGGGGTCGCAGAGATTGATTGCATGTTGTTTCCCTGAATTAATAACCCTTACTTCTGGGGAGGGGGCCTGGGGGGGGTCACAAAATACCATTAGCCACTCCCTTACTCAGTGGTGTCAGATCTAGCAGCAACA
>NW_015339738.1:0-213 GCF_001447785.1 Gekko japonicus
TGTGCAAGACTGAACATTATACCTACAATATAATGTAAGGGAGATTTTTGAATAGGCCCTACGCTGACGGAATAGGCCCTAGGCCCTATGCTGACGGAATTTGCCCTTGTGGCCTTGAGACATCCTTTCACGCCCTGCTGGAATGCAGATTTTTTTGAGATTATGAGGGATTACTAATATTAAACCTTTATTCAACCAGTTGTCCCCCTATAC
>NW_015339739.1:0-213 GCF_001447785.1 Gekko japonicus
ATTGGTCCAAGGGATCTCTAGTTTCTCACAATAAATAGTGGGACAAGTGCATGCCAAGACATCACCCTTCCTAACTTATGCCTCAGTAGTAGCTGGATCTTGTCACTGGACATAGTTTAGGAATATTTCTTTTTGTCCTTTCTTCAGGAATGAGCATTGTAGTACTCACTTACTCCCATAGATGCTGGAAAGGAACAGAAGTGGTAGAGGCCT
>NW_015339740.1:0-213 GCF_001447785.1 Gekko japonicus
TGTTCACGCACGCTGCTACCCAGAAGTGTCTCCCCCCCGTCTGGTATGGACGCTTGCCATTTTTGTTACGCAAATGATGGCTTTTGTGAATCTTTTCTTCTCTCCACTCAACTCTCAGGAATTAAAATTGCTGCTCCATCGCTCGACGCTGTTGCATTCTCAAGGCAACATGTATGGCTATGTGGATTCTCTGCTCACCATGCTGGCCATGCT
>NW_015339741.1:0-213 GCF_001447785.1 Gekko japonicus
CAGACCTTGATGGACCAATGGTCTGCTTCTGAATAGGGCAGCTTCCTGTGTCTTTATTGGTCAACCCTGGGACATCCCTCAAAGCATACAGGCAAGAGAAAACCCATCTGCCTCCTTTTTTGCCCAAAGGAGAGTGTGTGGATTTCTGTTATCAGCTCTTGCACATCTGAAAATGTCGTGTCATTCCTCCCTCCAAGAGCTGAAAGGAGTTTC
>NW_015339742.1:0-213 GCF_001447785.1 Gekko japonicus
AAAGTAGTTGATCTGGCTGTGCTCTGAAGTACGTGACACAGTTGTTTTCCCACCTTAGCTTGCTAGTCTGTGCCAGTCATGTATTCCTTCGATCTGCAGCACTGTAGCACGTTAAGGTAGAAGCTTTATTTTGGCTAGGGTAGGGAGTGTTCAAAGGTGGTTAGGATTAGAGGCGGGGGTGTGTGTGGCAGCAGCAACCTCTGTATTCTGCCT
>NW_015339743.1:0-213 GCF_001447785.1 Gekko japonicus
CCATCTCTGTTCCAATAATGGTCATAGCACCTTGGTCATTGTACCTTTGGATTTTACTGTTTTTGAAAGAAGATATCTACACCTCTCGACAAAGGTTTTGTTCTGAAACGACTCATATCATCGGCCGCATCCCCCCCTTGAGAGAATGGATGCCCCCCTTTGAGAGAACGGATAAACAACTGCGGTGGCATTTCTGTCGCCTTCATTAAAGTT